>NW_022982647.1:0-73402 GCF_902652985.1 Pecten maximus
CGATAGCATTTCTCCCTTTCCCCCACGTCACCGCAAGGTAAACCAAAGATTGTCCACCACAAGGTAAACAAACATATGTCAAAACCAACCCAATAATTCCCTCGGTTTAAATCAACCTATGCCGCTTGTGATTGCCACCTGTGTCATCACCTGTCCCCGGGTGACATGACACCTCTCGGGTGGTCAAATATTCATGTCAACCCGGAACAAGGGCAATAATTGTATAATGTCCACCGCAAGGTAAAACATCAACCGATAATGTCCACCGCAAGGTAAAACGTCAATCGATAATGTCCACCGCAAGGTAAAACATCAACCGATAATGTCCACATCAAGGTAAAACATCAACCGATAATGTCCACATCAAGGTAAAACACCAACCGATAATGTCCACCGCAAGGTAAAACATCAACCGATAACGTCCACCGCAAGGTAAAACGTCAACCGATAATGTCCACCACAAGGTAAAACATCAACCGATAATGTCCACATCAAGGTAAAACAACAATCGATAATGTCCACCTCAAGGTAAAACCTCAACCGATAATGTCCACCGCAAGGTAAAACATCAATCAATCATGTCTACCTCAAGATAAAACAACAACCGATAATGTCCACCACAAGGTAAAACATCAACCGATAATGTCCACCGCAAGGTAAAACATCAACCGATAATGTCCACATCAAGGTAAAACAACAATCGATAATGTCCACCTCAAGGTAAAACGTCAACCGATAATGTCCACCACAAGGTAAAACATCAACCGATAATGTCCACATCAAGGTAAAACGTCAATCAATAATGTCCACATCAAGGTAAAACAACAATCGATAATGTCCACATCAAGGTAAAACGTCAATCAATCATGTCTACCTCAAGATAAAACAACAATCGATAATGTCCACATCAAGGTAAAACATCAATCGATAATGTCCACATCAAGGTAAAACATCAACCGATAACGTCCACCGCAAGGTAAAACATCAATCGATAATGTCCACATCAAGGTAAAACATCAACCGATAATGTCCACCGCAAGGTAAAACATCAACCGATAACGTCCACCGCAAGGTAAAACATCAATCGATAATGTCCACCGCAAGATAAAACATCAACCGATAATGTCCACCGCAAGGTAAAACATCAATCGATAACGTCCACATCAAGGTAAAACGTCAATCGATAAAGTCCACCGCAAGGTAAAACGTCAATCGATAACGTCCACCGCAAGGTAAAACATCAATCGATAATGTCCACATCAAGGTAAAACATCAATCGATAATGTCCACCGCAAGGTAAAACATCAACCGATAACGTCCACCGCAAGGTAAAACGTCAATCGATAATGTCCACATCAAGGTAAAACATCAATCGATAATGTCCACCGCAACGTAAAACATCAACCGATAACGTCCACCGCAAGGTAAAACGTCAATCGATAATGTCCACATCAAGGTAAAACATCAATCGATAATGTCCACATCAAGGTAAAACGTCAATCGATAATGTCCACCGTAAGGTAAAACAACAATCGATAAAGTCCACCGCAAGGTAAAACGTCAATCGATAATGTCCAACTCAAGGTAAAACAACAACCGATAATGTCCACATCAAGGTAAAACATCAACCGATAATCTCCACATCAAGGTAAAACAACAATCGATAATGTCCACCTCAAGGTAAAACATCAACCGATAACGTCCACCGCAAGGTAAAACGTCAATCGATAATGTCCACCGCAAGGTAAAACGTCAATCAATAATGTCCACATCAAGGTAAAACAACAATCGATAATGTCCACCTCAAGGTAAAACCTCAACCGATAATGTCCACCGCAAGGTAAAACGTCAATCGATAATGTCCACCGCAAGGTAAAACATCAATCGATAATGTCCACCACAAGGTAAAACATCAACCGATAATGTCCACCGCAAGGTAAAACATCAACCGATAATGTCCACATCAAGGTAAAACAACAATCGATAATGTCCACATCAAGGTAAAACATCAACCGATAATGTCCACATCAAGGTAAAACATCAACCGATAACGTCCACCGCAAGGTAAAACATCAACCGATAATGTCCACATCAAGGTAAAACATCAATCGATAATGTCCACATCAAGGTAAAACATCAACCGATAACGTCCACCGCAAGGTAAAACATCAACCGATAATGTCCACATCAAGGTAAAACATCAACCGATAATGTCCACATCAAGGTAAAACACCAACCGATAATGTCCACCGCAAGGTAAAACATCAACCGATAACGTCCACCGCAAGGTAAAACGTCAACCGATAATGTCCACCACAAGGTAAAACATCAACCGATAATGTCCACATCAAGGTAAAACAACAATCGATAATGTCCACCTCAAGGTAAAACCTCAACCGATAATGTCCACCGCAAGGTAAAACATCAATCAATCATGTCTACCTCAAGATAAAACAACAACCGATAATGTCCACCACAAGGTAAAACATCAACCGATAATGTCCACCGCAAGGTAAAACATCAACCGATAATGTCCACATCAAGGTAAAACAACAATCGATAATGTCCACCTCAAGGTAAAACGTCAACCGATAATGTCCACCACAAGGTAAAACATCAACCGATAACGTCCACATCAAGGTAAAACGTCAATCAATAATGTCCACATCAAGGTAAAACAACAATCGATAATGTCCACATCAAGGTAAAACGTCAATCAATCATGTCTACCTCAAGATAAAACAACAATCGATAATGTCCACATCAAGGTAAAACAACAATCGATCATGTCCACCGCAAGGTAAAACATCAATCGATAACGTCCACCGCAAGGTAAAACATCAACCGATAATGTCCACATCAAGGTAAAACATCAATCGATAATGTCCACATCAAGGTAAAACATCAATCGATAATGTCCACTGCAAGGTAAAACATCAACCGATAATGTCCACATCAAGGTAAAACGTCAACCGATAATGTCCACCGCAAGGTAAAACATCAACCGATAATGTCCACCGCAAGGTAAAACATCAACCGATAATGTCCACATCAAGGTAAAACATCAACCGATAATGTCCACCGCAAGGTAAAACATCAACCGATAACGTCCACCGCAAGGTAAACATCAACCGATAATGTCCACCGCAAGGTAAAACATCAACCGATAATGTCCACATCAAGGTAAAACATCAACCGATAATGTCCACCGCAAGGTAAAACATCAACAGATAACGTCCACCGCAAGGTAAAACATCAACCGATAATGTCCACCGCAAGGTAAAACATCAACCGATAATGTCCACCGCAAGGTAAAACATCAACCGATAATGTCCACCGCAAGGTAAAACATCAACCGATAATGTCCACCGCAAGGTAAAACATCAACCGATAATGTCCACATCAAGGTAAAACGTCAACCGATAATGTCCACCGCAAGGTAAAACATCAACCGATAATGTCCACCGCAAGGTAAAACATCAACCGATAATGTCCACATCAAGGTAAAACATCAACCGATAATGTCCACATCAAGGTAAAACAACAATCGATAATGTCCACCTCAAGGTAAAACGTCAACCGATAATGTCCACCACAAGGTAAAACATCAACCGATAATGTCCACATCAAGGTAAAACGTCAATCAATAATGTCCACATCAAGGTAAAACAACAATCGATAATGTCCACATCAAGGTAAAACGTCAATCAATCATGTCTACCTCAAGATAAAACAACAATCGATAATGTCCACATCAAGGTAAAACAACAATCGATAATGTCCACATCAAGGTAAAACATCAATCGATAATGTCCACCACAAGGTAAAACATCAACCGATAATGTCCACATCAAGGTAAAACGTCAACCGATAATGTCCACCGCAAGGTAAAACATCAACCGATAATGTCCACCGCAAGGTAAAACATCAACCGATAATGTCCACATCAAGGTAAAACATCAACCGATAATGTCCACATCAAGGTAAAACATCAATCGATAATGACCACATCAAGGTAAAACGTCAATCGATAAAGTCCACCGCAAGGTAAAACGTCAATCGATAATGTCCAACTCAAGGTAAAACAACAACCGATAATGTCCACATCAAGGTAAAACATCAACCGATAATGTCCACATCAAGGTAAAACATCAATCGATAATGTCCACGTCAAGGTAAAACATCAACCGATAATGTCCATCTCAAGGTAAAACATCAACCGATAACGTCCACCGCAAGGTAAAACGTCAATCGATAATGTCCACCGCAAGGTAAAACGTCAATCAATAATGTCCACATCAAGGTAAAACAACAATCGATAATGTCCACCTCAAGGTAAAACCTCAACCGATAATGTCCACCGTAAGGTAAAACGTCAATCAATAATGTTCACCGCAAGGTAAAACAACAATCGATAACGTCCACCTCAAGGTATAACATCAATCGATAATGTCCACATCAAGGTAAAACGTCAATCAATAATGTCCACCGCAAGGTAAAACATCAACCGATAATGTCCACATCAAGGTAAAACGTCAACCGATAATGTCCACCGCAAGGTAAAACATCAACCGATAATGTCCACCGCAAGGTAAAACATCAACCGATAATGTCCACATCAAGGTAAAACATCAACCGATAATGTCCACCGCAAGGTAAAACATCAACCGATAACGTCCACCGCAAGGTAAAACATCAACCGATAATGTCCACCGCAAGGTAAAACATCAACCGACAATGTCCACATCAAGGTAAAACATCAACCGATAATGTCCACCGCAAGGTAAAACATCAACCGATAACGTCCACCGCAAGGTAAAACATCAACCGATAATGTCCACCGCAAGGTAAAACATCAACCGATAATGTCCACCGCAAGGTAAAACATCAACCGATAATGTTCACCGCAAGGTAAAACATCAACCGATAATGTCCACCGCAAGGTAAAACATCAACCGATAATGTCCACATCAAGGTAAAACATCAACCGATAATGTCCACATCAAGGTAAAACAACAATCGATAATGTCCACCTCAAGGTAAAACGTCAACCGATAACGTCCACCACAAGGTAAAACATCAACCGATAATGTCCACATCAAGGTAAAACGTCAATCAATAATGTCCACATCAAGGTAAAACAACAATCGATAATGTCCACATCAAGGTAAAACGTCAATCAATCATGTCTACCTCAAGATAAAACAACAATCGATAATGTCCACATCAAGGTAAAACAACAATCGATAATGTCCACCGCAAGGTAAAACATCAATCGATAACGTCCACCGCAAGGTAAAACATCAACCGATAATGTCCACATCAAGGTAAAACATCAATCGATAATGTCCACATCAAGATAAAACATCAATCGATAATGTCCACATCAAGGTAAAACATCAATCGATAATGTCCACCGCAAGGTAAAACATCAACCGATAATGTCCACATCAAGGTAAAACGTCAACCGATAATGTCCACCGCAAGGTAAAACATCAACCGATAATGTCCACCGCAAGGTAAAACATCAACCGATAATGTCCACATCAAGGTAAAACATCAACCGATAATGTCCACATCAAGGTAAAACATCAATCGATAATGACCACATCAAGGTAAAACGTCAATCGATAAAGTCCACCGCAAGGTAAAACGTCAATCGATAATGTCCAACTCAAGGTAAAACAACAACCGATAATGTCCACATCAAGGTAAAACATCAACCGATAATGTCCACATCAAGGTAAAACATCAACCGATAATGTCCATCTCAAGGTAAAACATCAACCGATAACGTCCACCGCAAGGTAAAACGTCAATCGATAATGTCCACCGCAAGGTAAAACGTCAATCAATAATGTCCACATCAAGGTAAAACAACAATCGATAATGTCCACCTCAAGGTAAAACCTCAACCGATAATGTCCACCGTAAGGTAAAACGTCAATCAATAATGTTCACCGCAAGGTAAAACAACAATCGATAACGTCCACCTCAAGGTATAACATCAATCGATAATGTCCACATCAAGGTAAAACGTCAATCAATAATGTCCACCGCAAGGTAAAACATCAACCGATAATGTCCACATCAAGGTAAAACGTCAACCGATAATGTCCACCGCAAGGTAAAACATCAACCGATAATGTCCACCGCAAGGTAAAACATCAACCGATAATGTCCACATCAAGGTAAAACATCAACCGATAATGTCCACCGCAAGGTAAAACATCAACCGATAACGTCCACCGCAAGGTAAAACATCAACCGATAATGTCCACCGCAAGGTAAAACATCAACCGATAATGTCCACATCAAGGTAAAACATCAACCGATAATGTCCACCGCAAGGTAAAACATCAACCGATAACGTCCACCGCAAGGTAAAACATCAACCGATAATGTCCACCGCAAGGTAAAACATCAACCGATAATGTCCACCGCAAGGTAAAACATCAACCGATAATGTTCACCGCAAGGTAAAACATCAACCGATAATGTCCACCGCAAGGTAAAACGTCAATCGGTAATGTCCACCGCAAGGTAAAACATCAACCGATAATGTCCACATCAAGGTAAAACATCAACCGATAATGTCCACATCAAGGTAAAACAACAATCGATAATGTCCACCTCAAGGTAAAACATCAACCGATAACGTCCACCACAAGGTAAAACATCAACCGATAATGTCCACATCAAGGTAAAACGTCAATCAATAATGTCCACATCAAGGTAAAACAACAATCGATAATGTCCACATCAAGGTAAAACGTCAATCAATCATGTCTACCTCAAGATAAAACAACAATCGATAATGTCCACATCAAGGTAAAACAACAATCGATAATGTCCACCGCAAGGTAAAACATCAATCGATAACGTCCACCGCAAGGTAAAACATCAACCGATAATGTCCACATCAAGGTAAAACATCAATCGATAATGTCCACATCAAGGTAAAACATCAATCGATAATGTCCACCGCAAGGTAAAACATCAACCGATAATGTCCACATCAAGGTAAAACGTCAACCGATAATGTCCACCGCAAGGTAAAACATCAACCGATAATGTCCACCGCAAGGTAAAACATCAACCGATAATGTCCACATCAAGGTAAAACATCAACCGATAATGTCCACATCAAGGTAAAACATCAATCGATAATGACCACATCAAGGTAAAACGTCAATCGATAAAGTCCACCGCAAGGTAAAACGTCAATCGATAATGTCCAACTCAAGGTAAAACAACAACCGATAATGTCCACATCAAGGTAAAACATCAACCGATAATGTCCACATCAAGGTAAAACATCAATCGATAATGTCCACCTCAAGGTAAAACATCAACCGATAATGTCCACCTCAAGGTAAAACATCAACCGATAACGTCCACCGCAAGGTAAAACGTCAATCGATAATGTCCACCGCAAGGTAAAACGTCAATCAATAATGTCCACATCAAGGTAAAACAACAATCGATAATGTCCACCTCAAGGTAAAACCTCAACCGATAATGTCCACCGTAAGGTAAAACGTCAATCAATAATGTTCACCGCAAGGTAAAACAACAATCGATAACGTCCACCTCAAGGTATAACATCAATCGATAATGTCCACATCAAGGTAAAACGTCAATCAATAATGTCCACCGCAAGGTAAAACATCAACCGATAATGTCCACATCAAGGTAAAACGTCAACCGATAATGTCCACCTCAAGGTAAAACGTCAATCAATCATGTCTACCTCAAGATAAAACAACAATCGATAATGTCCACCTCAAGATAAAACATCAATCGATAATGTCCACATCAAGGTAAAACATCAATCGATAATGTCCACCGCAAGGTAAAACATCAACCGATAATGTCCACATCAAGGTAAAACATCAACCGATAATGTCCACCGCAAGGTAAAACATCAACCGATAATGTCCACATCAAGGTAAAACATCAACCGATAATGTCCACCGCAAGGTAAAACATCAACCGATAACGTCCACCGCAAGGTAAAACATCAACCGATAACGTCCACCGCAAGGTAAAACATCAACCGATAACGTCCACCGCAAGGTAAAACATCAACCGATAATGTCCATATCAAGGTAAAACATCAACCGATAATGTCCACATCAAGGTAAAACATCAATCGATAATGACCACATCAAGGTAAAACGTCAATCGATAAAGTCCACCGCAAGGTAAAACGTCAATCGATAATGTCCAACTCAAGGTAAAACAACAACCGATAATGTCCACATCAAGGTAAAACATCAACCGATAATGTCCACATCAAGGTAAAACATCAATCGATAATGTCCACCTCAAGGTAAAACATCAACCGATAATGTCCACCTCAAGGTAAAACATCAACCGATAACGTCCACCGCAAGGTAAAACGTCAATCGATAATGTCCACCGCAAGGTAAAACGTCAATCAATAATGTCCACATCAAGGTAAAACAACAATCGATAATGTCCACCTCAAGGTAAAACCTCAACCGATAATGTCCACCGTAAGGTAAAACGTCAATCAATAATGTTCACCGCAAGGTAAAACAACAATCGATAACGTCCACCTCAAGGTATAACATCAATCGATAATGTCCACATCAAGGTAAAACGTCAATCAATAATGTCCACCGCAAGGTAAAACATCAACCGATAATGTCCACATCAAGGTAAAACGTCAACCGATAATGTCCACCTCAAGGTAAAACGTCAATCAATCATGTCTACCTCAAGATAAAACAACAATCGATAATGTCCACCTCAAGATAAAACATCAATCGATAATGTCCACATCAAGGTAAAACATCAATCGATAATGTCCACCGCAAGGTAAAACATCAACCGATAATGTCCACATCAAGGTAAAACATCAACCGATAATGTCCACCGCAAGGTAAAACATCAACCGATAATGTCCACATCAAGGTAAAACATCAACCGATAATGTCCACCGCAAGGTAAAACATCAACCGATAACGTCCACCGCAAGGTAAAACATCAACCGATAACGTCCACCGCAAGGTAAAACATCAACCGATAACGTCCACCGCAAGGTAAAACATCAACCGATAATGTCCATATCAAGGTAAAACATCAATCGATAATGTCCACATCAAGATAAAACATCAACCGATAATGTCCACCGCAAGGTAAAACATCAACCGATAATGTCCACATCAAGGTAAAACATCAACCGATAATGTCCACCGTAAGGTAAAACAACAATCGATAATGTCCACGCAAGGTAAAACATCAATCGATAATGTCCACCGCAAGGTAAAACATCAATCGATATTATTATACCTCAGACTTGTATCACAGCTTCTGATTAGTGAAAACCATGTCACGTGATTAAAAACATTCGTTATGTCACCCTCTCGTGAGCCCTCCGAAATCGTTATGTCACCCTCTCGTGAGCCCCAACTCGGAACTCTCTTCCGTAACGTCTTCAAAAGTAGTCGAATCAGAGAAGTTCCGAGTATTCTGCTTGACAACAACAATGGCTGCCGGCGGACGCTATCGTCTGCCAACAGAGGAGGAATTGGCGAAATTATTGCAAGAAAAGGATTCTAAAAACACCAAAAGGGTCATCAATGTGGCCGTGGATTCCTTTAGACATTTCCTATCTGCAACAGGTAGGCCTAGACCAAAGGATTGTGAAAACTTCGACGTCCATACATTGAAAGTTCAACTGGGAGAATTTTATGCCGGTCCAGAAAGACGATGGGGTACCTCTTAAAAACTTTTCTTAAAAACTGTTGATAGTAATAAATAAACTTATTGATACCAAAATTAATTCACTTATGTTTTTTTCGGTATAACTAGTGGGGTGACACCTAAAGGAGTGTCACAGAAAGAATGAAGTGTAGTTAGGGAAGATAACTCTGGATGACCACGAAAGACAGAAAAAAATAAATACTGAGGGTGATACAGAATTGTCCGTCTTGAGTTCAGAGGTTCCATGCACGAGTCCTGGTTTACATCAAAATCGTTCAATGTCAATATTTCGACCAATAAGAAGCATCAGCGTGGTTATATGGCAATGAATCCCATGTGGTTGAATTCGAATTCCCCTATTTACAAAAATGTACCATTTTGCATCCAAATCCATTGTCTAAACTTCGACCAATCGGAAGCCTTGGCAATGATACCGATGCAATGGAATTTGCAGTCCCCTAATACCAATATATACCATATACATGTACCAATGGTAATCGAAATCAAAGAATATCTAAATTTTCACCAGGCAGAGGCAAATAAGTCTGCGGCGGCCATCTTGGCTGACTGATCGGAAAATAAAAGATCAGTTGCAAACCCCATGACCTTGAAGAACATTTGTGTCTTTTTTTTTTAAGTGGGACACTAAATAGATTATTGGTTATCTTATAACACTGGTAACCCCAAAAACCTTTATTTCCTTTCCTTTAGCATAAATACCTTCACTTGCTCTTAATTTCCTCACTTTCACTTAATTTTCTCACCTGCACTTAATTTATTCGCGCGACATTTAAAACTCTCAAATACGTTTAAATATTAACACTGGCGAGAGGAATTGAAGGTTTGGGGGTTACCACTGTAATGATTTTCATAATTCTTCAGTTTTCTGGAATATGACACATTAATTGATTATGAGACATCAATTGGCATCTATGCAAGCATACGTTAGGGTCTCTCGTGTGTTGTTGTTCAGTGAGGTAGTCACCGACTACTATAAGGAGACCCAGCCTCAAAACGATCCTGATTGCAATACACTGTATATACACGTGGTGATAAAACAACCAAACAATCAACCCTAAGTTCATCTTAGTAACAGATGTACTCGCGGTATTCTAATCGATAAATAATTACATATACGATCAAAGATAAAACAAATGTCATGTATATCATTATGATGTCAAAATCAGGGCTTCTAGGGACCACAAAACAAAATCAAAAATAGATTGTGGGTTTTTCCCGTTTGGGCAGAAGATTTAATAGGAAGGTGAATGCATCCGGGCCTACTGATTGGATATTTAGGTGACTGGTGACGTAACATCCGCCACCTCTCGATAAAATACGACCCTTTTTCAAAACCCTATTGTGGCCGTTCTATGAAAGATATAGAAAAACTAAAGATACGGTTTTCTTCAGAACTATCTCTTCTTGTTATGTTTGGAGTTTCAAATTTTTGGATTGAATCGCTGATTTTTAAGGACCGGTTAAACAGAAGCTACCGGTCAAAGTGACGATTTTGGCATGTTTGACCCAAAATATCTCATAAATACGAATTTCCACAGGGATACCAGATACATCCAGACCTAGATCGAGCCGAGTTTTACAATGGTTCAAAACCCTATCAAAATTGTATGTGTCATTTTTTCCACCCCCAAATCGCTACAATAGCCGGCAAAAATCGCGAATTAGCTCATACTATCATTACGTTCCGTAAGGAACGATAACGAGTTATCGTCCCTTACTACACTTCATTCTTTATAAAACAATTACTGCCCTTGTTCCGAGTTGACATGAATATTTGCCCACCCTTGAGGTGTCATGTCACCCTCGGGCTACGCCCTCGGGTGACATGACACCTCTCGGGTGGTCAAATATTCATGTCAACCCGGAACAAGGGCAATAATTGTATAATGTCCACCGCAAGGTAAAACCTCAACCGATAATGTCCACCTCAAGGTAAAACATCAACCGATAATGTCCACCGCAAGGTAAAACATCAACCGATAATGTCCACATCAAGGTAAAACATCAACCGATAATGTCCACCGCAAGGTAAAACATCAACCGATAATGTCCACCGCAAGGTAAAACATCAACCGATAATGTCCACCTCAAGGTAAAACATCAACCGATAATGTCCACCGCAAGGTAAAACGTCAATCGATACTGTCCACCGCAAGGTAAAACATCAACCGATAATGTCCACATCAAGGTAAAACATCAACCGATATTATTATACCTCAGACTTGTATCACAGCTTCTGATTAGTGAAAACCATGTCACGTGATTAAAAGCATTCGTTATGTCAACCACAAATTTCCAAATAATTCATTATTTACTTGCTGTCGCTTTCGAAACATCATGTCACCCTCTGAATATCATAATGTCACCCTCTCGTGAGCCCTCCAAAATCGTTATGTCACCCTCTCGTGAGCCCCAACTCGGAACTCTCTTCCGTAACGTCTTCAAAAGTAGTCGAATCAGAGGAGTTCCGAGTATTCTGCTTGACAACAACAATGGCTGCCGGCGGACGCTATCGTCTGCCAACAGAGGAGGAATTGGCGAAATTATTGCAAGAAAAGGATTCTAAAAACACCAAAAGGGTCATCAATGGGGCCGTGGATTCCTTTAGACATTTCCTATCTGCAACAGGTAGGCCTAGACCAAGGATTGTGAAAACTTCGACGTCCATACATTGAAAGTTCGACTGGGAGAATTTTATGCCGGGTCCAGAAAGACGATGGGGTACCTCTTAAAAACTTTTCTTAAAAACTGTTGATAGTAATAAATAAACTTATTGATACCAAAATTAATTCACTTATGTTTTTTTCGGTATAATAAAACAATTACTGCCCTTGTTCCGGGTTGACATGAATATTTGCCCACCCTTGAGGTGTCATGTCACCCTCGGGCTACGCCCTCGGGTGACATGACACCTCTCGGGTGGTCAAATATTCATGTCAACCCGGAACAAGGGCAATAATTGTATAATGTCCACCGCAAGGTAAAACATCAACCGATAATGTCCACCGCAAGGTAAAACATCAACCGATAACGTCCACCGCAAGGTAAAACGTCAATCGATAATGTCCACCGCAAGGTAAAACGTCAATCAATAATGTCCACATCAAGGTAAAACAACAATCGATAATGTCCACCTCAACGTAAAACCTCAACCGATAATGTCCACCGTAAGGTAAAACGTCAATCAATAATGTCCACCGCAAGGTAAAACAACAATCGATAACGCCCACCTCAAGGTAAAACATCAATCGATAATGTCCACCTCAAGGTAAAACAACAACCGATAATGTCCACCTCAAGATAAAACAACAATCGATAAAGTCCACCGCAAGGTAAAACGTCAATCGATAACGTCCACCTCAAGGTAAAACAACAATCGATAACGTCCACCGTAAGGTAAAACATCAATCGATAATGTCCACCTCAAGGTAAAACATCAATCGTTAATGTCCACCTCAAGATAAAACATCAATCGATAATGTCCACATCAAGGTAAAACATCAATCGATAATGTCCACCGCAAGGTAAAACAACAATTGATAATGTCCACCGCAAGGTAAAACGTCAATCAATAATGTCCACCGCAAGGTAAAACATCAATCAATAATGTCCACCGCAAGGTAAAACAACAATCGATAATGTCCACATCAAGGTAAAACATCAACCGTTAATGTCCACCGCAAGGTAAAACATCAACCGATAACGTCCACCGCAAGGTAAAACATCAACCGATAATGTCCACATCAAGGTAAAACATCAATCGATAATGTCCACCGCAAGGTAAAACATCAACCGTAATGTCCACCGCAAGGTAAAACATCAACCGATAATGTCCACATCAAGGTAAAACATCAACCGATAATGTCCACCGCAAGGTAAAACATCAACCGTAATGTCCACCGCAAGGTAAAACATCAACCGATAATGTCCACATCAAGGTAAAACATCAACCGATAATGTCCACCGCAAGGTAAAACATCAACCGATAACGTCCACATCAAGGTAAAACATCAACCGATAATGTCCACATCAAGGTAAAACATCAACCGATAACGTCCACCGCAAGGTAAAACATCAACCGATAACGTCCACCGCAAGGTAAAACATCAACCGATAATGTCCACATCAAGGTAAAACATCAATCGATAATGTCCACCGCAAGGTAAAACATCAACCGATAACGTCCACATCAAGGTAAAACATCAACCGATAATGTCCACATCAAGGTAAAACATCAACCGATAACGTCCACCGCAAGGTAAAACATCAACCGATAACGTCCACCGCAAGGTAAAACATCAACCGATAATGTCCACATCAAGGTAAAACATCAATCGATAATGTCCACCGCAAGGTAAAACATCAACCGATATTATTATACCTCAGACTTGTATCACAGCTTCTGATTAGTGAAAACCATGTCACGTGATTAAAAACATTCGTTATGTCAACCACAAATTTCCAAATAATTCATTATTTACTTCCTGTCGCTTTCGAAACATCATGTCACCCTCTGAATATCATAATGTCACCCTCTCGTGAGCCCTCCAAAATCGTTATGTCACCCTCTCGTGAGCCCCAACTTGGAACTCTCTTCCGTAACGTCTTCAAAAGTAGTCGAATCAGAGGAGTTCCGAGTATTCTGCTTGACAACAGCAATGGCTGCCGGCGGACGCTATCTTCTGCCACCAGAGGAGGAAATGGCGAAATTATTGCAAGAAAAGGATTGTAAAAACACCAAAAGGGTCATCAATGGGGCCGTGGATTCCTTTAGACATTTCCTATCTGCAACAGGTAGACCAAAGGATTTTGAAAACTTCGACGTCCATACATTGAACGTTCGACTGGGAGAATTTTATGCCGGGGTCCAGAAAGACGATGGGGTACCTCTTAAACGATCTTCGTTGAACAGTCCAAAATATGGTTTGAAGAGATACATATTAAACTTATTGATACCAAAATTCATTCACTTATGTTTTTTCGGTATAATAAAACAATTACTGCCCTTGTTCCGGGTTGATATGAATATTTGCCCACCCTTGAGGTGTCATGTCACCCTCGGGCTACGCCCTCGGGTGACATGACATCTCTCGGGTGGTCAAATATTCATGTCAACCCGGAACAAGGGCAATAATTGTATAATATCAATCTAATACCAAATACATAATTTGTATGCTTTATTTATGTTATTTGTTGTATACATGTAGCGACAATAACTATTATTATACCTCAGACTTGTATCACAGCTTCTGATTAGTGAAAACCATGTCACGTGATTAAAAACATTCGTTATGTCAACCACAACTTTCCAAATAATTCATTATTGACTTGCTGTCGCTTTCGAAACATCATGTCACTCTCTGAATATCATAATGTCACCCTCTCGTGAGCCCTCCAAAATCGTTATGTCACCCTCTCGTGAGCCCCAACTCGGAACTCTCTTCCGTAACGTCTTCAAAAGTAGTCGAATCAGAGGAGTTCAGAGTATTCTGCTTGACAACAACAATGGCTGCCGGCGGACGCTATCTTCTGCCACCAGAGGAGGAAATGGCGAAATTATTGCAAGAAAAGGATTGTAAAAACACCAAAAGGGTCATCAATGGGGCCGTGGATTCCTTTAGACATTTCCTATCTGCAACAGGTAGGCCTAGACCAAGGATTGTGAAAACTTCGACGTCCATACATTGAAAGTTCGACTGGGAGAATTTTATGCCGGGTCCAGAAAGACGATGGGGTACCTCTTAAAAACTTTTCTTAAAAACTGTTGATAGTAATAAATAAACTTATTGATACCAAAATTAATTCACTTATGTTTTTTTCGGTATAATAAAACAATTACTGCCCTTGGTCCCAACCCGGGACAAGGGCAATAATTGTATAATGTCCACATCAAGGTAAAACGTCAATCGATAATGTCCACCGCAAGGTAAAACGTCAATCGATAATGTCCACATCAAGGTAAAACATCAATCGATAATGTCCACCTCAAGGTAAAACAACAATCGATAATGTCCACCTCAAGGTAAAACAACAATCGATAATGTCCACCGCAAGGTAAAACATCAATCAATAATGTCCACCTCAAGGTAAAACAACAATCGATAATGTCCACATCAAGGTAAAACATCAATCGGTAACGTCCACCGTAAGGTAAAACATCAGTAGATAAATTGATAAGAAACCTTTGATAATAAATTAACTATATTTACTAACTAGCCGAAACAAATCTTGGACAGAATAACATTTATCACAGTAATGCTTCAATGAATATGATTGAAGACCAATGTTCCCATTTGCCACTTGTATATTAATACTTTAAGATAACGGATAAATCACAATAATAAATAAAAGGCTACGAAAGTCTCCAAAAACATTGGTATTGGCTGATGATGACACTAGAAGCAGCATTAAACTAAACAAATGAGCTAAAACATTCAGTATCCCATCTTCAATATCGGTGATGACACCGACTAGGCTGCTGCCCTAAAACAATTTTCTATTCATACTGGTTTTATATCATAAGGGTCTAGTCTAAGACTTACAAGAAATGATGAGTTATTAACCACGGTGGAGCAAATAGCTGTAACCGAGCTAAAACCCCGGTCTAGGTCGTATGCCCAAATGAAGATTTGCCTTTATTTAATTAATGGGTTTTACGTCCGCTATTAGCTTGTGGCTTTTCAGCTGACTACAAAATATTTGCCTTATTTATTTTATTTATTTATTCATTTAACGGGTTTTACGTCCGCTTTTACGGCCTTGTGGCCTTTCAGCTGACGAGAACAGATAGAAAATTGAGTAGAATGGGTACAGTATGGAGTTAAAGGTAAGCGTGGGACAGTCGCAGAATCTGATCCTTTAAACTTATCGGCGTATACCCCAGCCCGCCCCTTATAAGGGACAAAATCGCATTTCCAGACATCCTTGCCCCGCCCCTAATTGAGCTTACAAAAATGCCGAATTCGTGAAATGATGAGTTTGTGGTCAGTTCACCTGTTCCGACATTTATAAACAAGTTGCTATATCGCTCTGACTTTTGGACAGAGCAGACTGATAATAGTGATCGGTTCCACCCCAGTCTTAAAGGGAAACTCCTTCAATCGAACGCCAGATGTGTGTTGAACAGCAATTTATAAGATTTATGAATAAAAAAAACTTACACTCATTTTTATGATTAACTGTGATGTTATGAATATCAAATTTGTACAGAAAATCCGCAAAAATATTGTCACTCTGCATCCGCACTGGAATATTCAGCCACGCCTCCTGCGCTTCATTTAAATATCACGTGACCCCGACTCGGTTCGCCAAAATTCACATCACCTCGGGAAAAAGACATCGATTGGGTTAGGCCTAAGCTTATCGTACCGTTTTTGTTGTGATGATAAACCCTAGTTAAATGAGTTAAGAATATCAAAAAACATTTTAATATATTACACACAAACATTATTTTACTACGGCTACAGTTGAGTGTAGACTAAAGGTTACACAAAGTGCACTCCGAGTGCACTCCGTTTGGACTCCAGGTAAACTTGGAGTGCACTCGGAGTGCACTCCAAGTTTACCTGGAGTCCTATCAGGCCCCAATCCTACCTGGGTCCACATGTGTCACATGTACCTGTAACCAAGTACATATATACATGTACATAATGTTTATAGATAGATGTATACGCTTATACATTTAGACTCCTTAAACATGTAACAATAAAATATGTATTACTGTTTTATCTTTGTATATATATCATCTTATTATTTTGTTGGTTCATTTTTCGTTAACTAACAGCATCTTATATACATTTGTAATTGATTTTTTCTATTAGTTAACCCTATATAAAATGAATAGATCTGGCACTTCGTTGAAAAATGTATGATAGCATTCCTTTGATTTGAAGAGTTTTAACAAGCCACGCCAATAAGTAGAAAATTGGCAGTTTGTGGTCTCTCAAAATGTAGAGTTTGATTGTGTACTGGACATAACTTGTACTCGAAGTACTAAGTACTGTTTTATATATATTTCAAATACTTTTCTTCCAACAGTTCATATTTATCTTAACATACAATAAAAAAGAAAGTTGTTGGGTTTTTTTATCACCTTGATAGCATCAGAGACCTATATACTAGGGATTCGCAACAACCGCTTTTCTCGCAGAGTCACGACCTCACCTATTGTTCTCATAACCGGAGGTATATTTAGCACGAGATCTAGCGAGACCAAGCGCTGCGGCTGCGCAATAAGTGGATATCGGAGTTGTTTATATTAGTGACATGTGCCGTGCCAAGAGATGGCGACGACTGTCTGTGCACATGTGTCACCGCGTTTGGCCGAGATAACTTCACACTGGCGATAGTTATACCTATGCACTGTAATGTATATCGGCAGATGTGAACAACGATATTTAAGTAGTGTCTAACCGAAAAAAGCACCATTTTTCCGTTAAAGATTCATATAGAAACATATGGAAAATGTCGTCCGATTTTCTGCCATTAGACGATGATCTAAATTTAGATGTATAACTAGTTAGAGAAATTTACTGACGACGATTCTTATATTTTCGATAGTGATACTGACTTCAGACAGTCAGTGCTTCCCTAATTATACCGGACTCTTACAAGGGGAAATATAATCACCTGTGTTATTTTCTTTGTATCTAAATACACTTTATTAATGACAACTGTCCAAGTATTGAATTACAGATGCTTAATCTTTTCTTGCTAATGTATACCGACGACATGGCTTTATTTGTTAACTGCCCAGAAGATTTACAAATTATGTTGGATTCTTTATATGCATATACCATAAAATGGAATCTGGAGGTCAATGTTGATATAACTAAAATCATGGTGTTTAGAAATTGTGGACAAATAAGAAATAATGAGCCATGGAAATATAATAATGAATAATAATGACAATATAGAAATTGTTGACAGTTTTAAATACTTGGTTATGCTGTTCAACTACAATGGGAAGTTTTACAAAACACGAAAACTCTCGTAGAAATCATTGCTTGAATGTAGAAACTTATTGTTCTATTTTTGATTCGTATGTAAATAGTATTTTACGTTATGCATCGGAAATATGGGGATTTCATAAAGCACCGGATGTCGAAAGCGTACATTAGAAATTCTGTAAAAAAAAGTACTTAACTTAATAAGGTGCCTAAATCAACTTGCAATGACTTCGTTTACTGTGAATTGGGTAGATTACCCAATTATTATAATATAATAGATAACTATTATGAGAAAATTAAGAGTGTTCAAATATTGGTGAAACAGTCGGATAATCTGGTATTGAAAACATGTCTTGATGAAATGGTAAATGAGAATGACGTGTGGATATGTGACATTAAGAATGAATTAGCCACTTTAGGTATTGAGTACATGTTTTATTCTAATTCACCAGTAGACTATGCTTTTAAAAGCATTGAGCAGAGATTGACCGATGTTACAAAACAAAACATGTTAACAGATATCTAGTTCGTCGAAAGGTAGATTATATATCGATATCTGATAGATAGCCACTGTGTACAGTTTTAAACCTATAGAAACTAAATATAAATGTATGTGGAGCATCCTCACACAAATTAAATATAGAAATAGGTAGACATAATAATATTACCCAAAGAAATAGAACCTGTAACAATTGTGATTTGTGTGACATCGAGGATGAGTTTCATTTTATTTTGATATGTCCATTATATACAGGTCTGAGGGTAAAATGTATAAAACAATATTACTACAAAAGACATTCTGTTTTTAAATTAATCCAACTATTATCTGTTAATAATGTTAGAGAGTTGTCAAATTTAGGTTAATATCTATACTTGGCTTGCAAAAGACAAAATTTATTAGTGTAGATAATTTTATATTGAACAGTTTTCATGTACATGTATGTAACACTCTCCTGTACACATCTGTAGTTGTTTAATGTTATATATCTTATATACCTATAGGCCTTAGAGCTCATCTGCACCCACCACTAGACCAGTGATTCGTTGATTTATTTCACCAGCAGTTTTACAGTATAAAAACCAGCATTAAAACTATGCCTTTATGTTTTTTTGGAGATATTTCTTGTTTATTAGACAAATGCTATAGCAAAAGTCTTAAGTAAAATGAAAAAAAAAACAAAAAAAAAAAACACTGTCATGTTTGATGATTGATAATATTTATTATTTAGTATTGAAAACTTTGATAGTGCTTAGGTCATGTACCAATGGTAGATCTTTTCTTCTTTGGCTTTCTGAAAAAAAAATCAAGTTTAATAAGTATTGATACATTATGGTATAGAATAGGCAGAGAAGCTTCTATAAGATTTAAATTTGAAACATTCAAATTTCAAATACCCTGCAGTAAATTCATATACCCCAAATGTTGATTAAACAGATTCGTAAATTCAAAATTAACCTAAAAACATATATATCTAAATATGAATGGATCCATTTAAGTTTAATTAGGGAATGAGGACACACCTGAGGGATTTTTGTCTTCCAGAGTACAGGTAAATATTTAGATTGTATACTGCACAGCATGCCTTTAGTGAACTCTAGTATTTTGGGGAGATGGACATGGCCAGCCTCAGGACAGGTGTTGACAATGAGACACACCTGTTGATTCATGTATATCTCAAAGGTAATAAAGGTGTGGTCAATGTCCCTATGGTTTGGATGGAGTGGGGGAGCCCAGGTGATCACCATGACAATATTTTTTTTTCTGTAGACCCAGAAGTACAGGTACATACAGGTATATACTCTACATATATTCTGAATGGACCCCCCTTTGAGTTTATTAGGAGATGCCCCATGACCAGGTGTTAATGTTTTTATCAAAGGTGAGGTGTGATCAATGCCCCAAAGGGGGGGGGGGGGGGGAGGGGTGTGTATATATATCGGTCATAATGGGGAAAAAATATATATACAACCTTTTGATTTTATTAATTTCCCACACAATACAATAAAATATATACCGCAGTATTTAATGTTTTGCTATGTGCAAAAGATATCATAGCTATTATATTCCAACACACTCATTCCTCGATCAATCCCTGCAATTCTGTATCAAATATCTGTTTTGAAACACTAAATAATTTACAAAAAGTATAATATTTAATTTAATTTACATTAGACTGATTAATGCTTTTTTCAATTAGTTTCAATTAATGCATTTCTTTCAATAATGGCTTTATTATTCATGAGATCAATGTTAACAGAAGTCATGCTTATACTATATAAAATTCTACAGATTATAGCTATCAAATCACTAATCTAATTATAAATATGATATTAAAGACAATGAATTACACAACAAATTTGACTAAACGCGATACGGTAACTATCGAGCAACAATTATTTGAAAACCATTTTGAAATTGGTCAATAAATAAAAAAAGGAGTTAAACTGAAACCATGTAGCACTGTCCCTAACACCAGCCATTCACAGTATAACCATAATTTGTTTTGTTTACTTATTTTCACTTGGCAATAACTAAATTTTCACAATGAATTACACAACAAATTTGACTAAACGCGATACAGTAACTATCGAGCAACAATTATTTGAAAACCATTTTGAAATTGGTCAAAAAATAAAAAAGGAGTTAATAATATAAACTGAAACCATGTAGCACTGTCCTTAACACCAGCCATTCACAGTATAACCATAATTTGTTTTGTTTACTTATTTTCACTGGGCAATAACTAAATATTCACAATGAATTACACAACAAATTTGACTAAACGCGATACAGTAACTACCGAGCAACAATTATTTGAAAACCATTTTGAAATTGGTCAATAAATAAAAAAGGAGTTAATTATATAAACTGAAACCATGTAGCACTGTCCTTAACACCAGCCATTCACAGTATAACCATAATTTGTTTTGTTTACTTATTTTCACTGGGCAATAACTAAATATTCACAATGAATTACACAACAAATTTGACTAAACGCGATAGAGTAACTACCGAGCAACAATTATTTGAAAACCATTTTGAAATTGGTCAATAAATAAAAAAGGAGTTAATATATAAACTGAAACCATGTAGCACTGTCCTTAACACCAGCCATTCACAGTATAACCATAATTTGTTTTGTTTACTTATTTTCACTGGGCAATAACTAAATATTCACAATGAATTACACAACAAATTTGACTAAACGCGATAGAGTAACTACCGAGCAACAATTATTTGAAAACCATTTTGAAATTGGTCAATAAATAAAAAAGGAGTTAATTATATAAACTGAAACCATGTAGCACTGTCCTTAACACCAGCCATTCTCAGTATAACCATAATTTGTTTTGTTTACTTATTTTCACTTGGCAATAACTAAATATTCACAATGAATTACACAACAAATTTGACTAAACGCGATAGAGTAACTACCGAGCAACAATTATTTGAAAACCATTTTGAAATTGGTCAATAAATAAAAAAGGAGTTAATAATATAAACTGAAACCATGTAGCACTGTCCTTAACACCAGACATAAGCTAACCAGCGTGGTAATCGCCGTGAAAAGAACGGTCACATGTGCAGTCTTCCGAACATAAAGTACGACGGAATACGTTTGAAACACCAGTTTACATAAAAATAATTGCACTTACGTTTGATTCCCGTGATTTGTTATCGGACAATAGTCTTCTATGAGCTGTCATAAAGCTGACCGTGTTTCAGGCGTACCTTCAATATGGCGTCTAAACAGTAGGAGCAGCAATGCACTATGGGATAAATTACCCGAACTTCCGCTCGGCGGTGACGTTTGGTAAGCCAAAGAGCTTGTTGCGAATCCCTAGTATATAGGTCTCTGATAGCATATTCCGGATCTAATGTCTAATTTTGATTTACAGTTTAACATCAGATTGACTTACATTTCTATTTGGTAAACCAACTTTTTTTTGGTTTTGGTTATACCTGCCTCATTAAATCCAGGTCATACATGGAGTTCTTTTAACAGTTATATAAGATACAATCTCCCCCTCTCCTCCCCCCCCCCCCCCCCCCCCCCCCAACTTCCAGGTAAATATTTACCTGTATATCAAGCATGATTACAGGGGTGTGGAGAAAAGACAGGCTTACACTGACCCCAATAATGACCCCTTCCTACAAGGGCTGATTCCCTGAACGCCTACATTTTGAAATAACACCCTACTGAGTATGTTTGTACAGTAATTATAGTCTGTTCTGGTGAAGTCACCTAGTTGTATTTCGTAATAGCGGTAGATTGCGAGTTGTCGAAATTTTTTACCTTAATGGCAATGAAATAGAGATTGTTGATCGTTTTAACTACCTAGGTATAGTATTTAACTTTAATGGTAAGTTCACAAAAACTCAAGGTGTTATTGCAGAACAAGGCCGTAAATGTATGTATAATGTGTTGAAAATTTGTAATAATTTATCCCTTAATGTAGAATCTAAATTGAACGTTTTTGATGTTTACGTCTCCTCTATTCTCAATTATGGTTGCGAAACATGGGGTTTCCATGTTGCAGACAAAGTAGAAAAGGTTCATGTTGATTTTTTGAGAAAGATCCTTGTTGTTAAGACAAGTACGCCTTCCTTCATGATATATTCGGAATTAGGACGTTTGCCGTTGCATATCGTCAGGAAATGTCGAATAATAAAATATTGGCTGAAATTGATCAAATGTGAGAATATTGTTCTTAAGTCGGTTTATGAAGATATGGAGGATTGCAACCACAGAAATTGTAATTGGCGTTGCCAAGTTAAAAAAATATTATTATCTTCTGGTTTCGGTAGTGTCTGGTTAACTCATTATGTTGATAATGAAAAGGTATTTTTACATTGCTTTAAGCAGAGTTTGATTGATGCTTTTATTCAAGCAAGAAATGAATTTATTGAAAGATCTTCTAAATGTTATCTGTATAAATATATTGTTGACACCTTCACACTGCAATTCTATCTAACAAAATCTATTCCTGATCCGTATCGTAAACTTATTTCGAAATTAAGACTTTCATCGCATAAGCTTTATATAGAAGAAGGTCGGTATCGTAATATTCCAAGGTCAAATAGGTTATGTCGTTATTGCAACCAGAACCAAGTAGAGGACGAATTCCATTTCATCCTTATTTGTCCACTATATGTTGATATTCGAAAAAGATTCATTAAAAAATATTATTGGAATCACCCGTCTTCTTTTAAACTTGTCCAATTGCTTTCTGTTCACAATAAAAAAGAGTTATGTAATCTTGGAAAATATTTACAGTCAAGCTGGTTACTACGGTCGGGATTCCAACCTTTAGTATAGATCAATATCGTTTGTACGTGTTTATCTCCAGCTATACCTATTTTTTGTTCATACCCTAACTATTCATCTAAATTATGTACACTTTGTATTTAGTGTTGTATTAACGATGTTAGTTACTTATCTCTATTTATATCTATTTATATATATTGTTTGTTCATCATGTAATTATTCTCACGAAGTATATATTTGCATTTGAAAAATCCTATATACTTATATTAGTTATACCTATTGTTTGGTAACTACTATCTATCTACTCTTACAAACTGTATTATTTACTTTTTATTAATGACTTAAGGTACTTGTCTCCAGTTATGTTTATTGTTTTGTCCACCCCCCTGAATACTCTGATTGTGTTTTTGTTGTTAAAATCAATGTTTTCGGATGCTTTTCACCAGTTACGCCTACTGTTTTGTTCATCCTCTATAACAATTAGTTACGTATTGTATATATGTGTATGTTGATGCTTCTATGTTATACTTATGAGCCGTAAGGCTTCAAGTTGAATAAACTAAACTAAACTAAAACCTATATTTTACCTGTGTGTGTTACCTGTAGATTTTATAGTATTTCTCATCAAAATCAAAGGTCAATATTCAATGAATAAATACTGGACAAAAATATAATATTTTAGAATTACCTATATATGCACATGATATTTGTCAATACTTATTTAAACAAATAAGAAATGATCAAATTAATAAATATCAATAATTATCAAATTAATATTAATTAATAATTCATTGCATAAAATATAAATTAATAGTTCATTGAAATTAATGTTGTAAAATATTCATTAATAATTCTTTAATTATCAATTTCATCAAACCAAAACGTAAATCAAATACTTTGCTTTGTTCTTAATTACGAGTTATACTCAAACGGCTCTCTTTTCTCATTTGAACACCTCTCTGATATCACAAAGACTGAAGATAATGATGTTGATAAGTAAAAATCACTCATTTTACTGATCGAGATCAGTTAAAACGGTGAGCTGTGATGTAGCCCTGGCTACGGGATGGCATAACACTTGAAGATGATAACCGGAGCTACATGTATGCATCTATATAAACTTCAAAATTATCATCAGTTTGCACTCCTCACCATCTTTCCGTGGACCAACATCAAGGGATGCTTTTCCATTTCACCCAATACAACGACGACACTAGGAGACTGGTTCGCCCCGCAGCTGTATTGCCACTTGTACCACTACACCAATGAAAAGACGTAAGGTTCCGAGCACAAAAGGATAGAGGGAGACAGAACCGTTTAAAACCACTACGACAACGACCAAAGACAACCAACCACTTAGAAGCCTGGCACAGGAAATTCAAAAAGATTGTACACCATGCATGCACATCCCAACATCTTCACCACTATACGGACATTAAAGGACATACAGGCTACTAATGAGATAACTAGAATTCAACGTCGCGCTGAAGGTACAGAAACATCGACACTCGCCTTGTCCTTAAACAGAGACTGGATAACCAAACTATTGATATCATATCTTACGCCGATGCAGTCTCCGAACTTCCCCATTTAAGTAAAATGTGTGTAGTGATGTAACATGTGGACATTGCTTTATCGTATATGTATCAAAGACGCTGTCAACAATATGCGATTTTCATGCACGTCGCCTCTCAGCAAGTAAATTATGCCATTGGTACGATGTGTTTAGCATCTATATCTTAATGTATTTTATTACACTGTGAAAATGTATTTGTTAATTTGTTCTAACTGCGTACATGTATATTTACATGCCTGTTACAGTTTTATGTGTCTATTTGTTGATTTTAATTTTGTCCGTTCTGTAACGTTACATTATGTTTCTAATAGTGTTATTCCTATCAAAATATGTTATAGTATAAAAACATGTAACATTCTAAGATTATAATAGTGATATTCCAAAATGTATTAGCATATATGTACATGTACATTTCAAGTGCTCAATATATTATTAAGATTATCATAGTTTTGTTTTCAAAATAAGATATAAAGATATATTAACTTGCAGAATTCTAATGCTCTTATAACTTATATATCAATGTGATTAATACTATACTATAAATTTCACAATTCTATTTAAATAAAATGTTGAAATTTATATGCTAGTGTCTTGGTTTTCTTTAGTTGTCAAGTGATTTCTACAGGTGAAATACAGGTAAATACAGAACATGTATGAAACAGACTATAATTACCTTTCCTTTGATGACTCTGTCTATTGTTCTAAATATGTAGGCGTTCGGGGAACACAGCCCTACAAGTTTACCTCATACTGTGTGAAGATCTGGACAGGTGTACACACGGTCATCTAACTAGATAAAGACCCCCTTAATTGTTAGATGGAAACTGGTCATCACACCTTACCTTTACCTAGCCCAAGTTTCCTCTGGCCCTGACACCATGTCTGGTATGGTGTCAGGGCTAGCGGAAACTCAGGCTGACCTATACCAAGGTCATATAGAATATAGGTACAGACTTGTGACGGTCGATATCTGACACTTTTGAAATAATATGATTGTCCATTCCTATTACAGTATTATTAAAACAGTTATAAGTCATTATTATAAAAAAAAAAAAAAAAAAAAAAATTCAAACTGTTACTATTACTTTATGTCTTTGATATTATAATGGAAGCATGTATAGAGTATTAGAGGTCAATATGTAAATCAACATAGATTAATATAATTTTCATGTTTGAGTTAAGTAAATACTTATCAAACATTCCATACACCAACTGCAGCTGGCCTTATGTCATTTTTTTTTTAAAGTTTGACCATTTAACTTTATGATTTTATAATTGGCTTGAACAACCATTGTACATTCATGAACTGTATCTGTTACATATAATGATAGAGTGACACATATCATGATAGATATTGACTGAATGGGAATAGAAAACGATGTAGTTCCAACAGGTCAGTTTTACAGGTAAATGGTACATAGGTTGCCGTGTGACGGTGTCCAACTGCCCTTAGGCAAATTTTACCTCAGGCTCTATAATCTTATTTCCTGGACGAGAACAATATGTACTAATTACGGGTATAAGGCTATAGGTTGGTTTGGGAAAAGGTGAATTTACATTCATTATACCATTTGGAATTACACTGAAATTATTTTTTTTTTTACTTTAATCTCTTTCTTTACAATTATTTTTTTTAAAGCAATGTCTTTATATTTTTGAATATAACAAGATAAGAACTGCATCATTTCTTAATTTGATTTGCATTAATTTTTTTTGAACTTATATCATTCAACATTGTACCTCTACATACCGGACACCTGCATAAACCAGCCAATACGTTTGGTCTCAATGACTTATGGTTTAGACAGATTACAATGTAATAAATATAAGAAACAGCTTATTTTTACTTTCTAATTTCAGTATAGAATGACTTCATTTCAGTAGAGTTGGTCTTCTTAAACCTGTTAACCAATTTGTTAATGGTTTTACTACTTATCTTGACATTTCCACCTTAATTACACTGGTATTTCGTTTATACATGTAATTTTGGTCTGATTAAGGCCTCTCAAATGGAGAGCTACAATCCTTTCCTTCAAGTCAGGAGATAATCTTACTGTTCTGTTAATTGGCCTGAGGTTATAACACTGTGACCCTGCTTTGCACAGCTTCATCATTTGAAGCCATACAGTGACAAAATTGACACAGGTATTTCTGTGAACCAAGGACATTACCTGTAGCTGGCTCCTAAAACTCACCTGGCACAGTTATCAGGGGTGTCAGGCCAGAGCCAGTCATGCATGACCAATAATAATAGCAATTTAACAGATACTGTCATTCATTATGGGTAGTCCAGAACTACATACTTGTGTGTACGTTATGTCAGAACATTAATTTAACTAGATAATGCTCGTAAATATGTACAGTTGTAAATGTATATTTTTCTAATGATACATTTAAATATATAACCTATATAAACTAAAATGATTTTATTTTATAATTACTTGCCTGAATTGAGTACATGTATGTAGAGAATGTCTTATTATAAAAACACATAATTCATTAAATACTGTAAACTTTCAATAACATAATGTAGATATATTATCTAATCTTCCTTTACAGTCATGATATATGTACAGTAATAAATATTCTAATTGAAATAATTTTCCATTCCTTAATAAAATGAAATACAATTTACTTACATCTTAATGAAATATGAAATAATAAGCAATATTAACTTTCATAGAAACCTGATTATAGCATAAATTGTATAACTGTCTTTTATGGATCTTAATAAATATAAATTTAACATGAAGGCATTATTACCATGTATTAATAATAAAAGAAATATTCCTAGTAGACTAAACAAATGTTAATAGTAATATTAACAGAACAAAAGTAATTTGTAAAAATCTGTTTATTAATATGTAAATTATATTAAAAGCATCAAAGTATTAATATATATATATATATATATAGTCTGATTATAGAACTGGGGTAGGCATGGTGTCTTATAGGACTCCAGGTAGACTCGGAGTCCACTTGGAGTGCACTCCAAGTTTACCTGGAGTCCAAACGGAGTGCACTCCAAGTCCAAATGGAGTGCACTCGGAGTGCACTTGGGTGTAACCTTTAGTCTACACTCAACTGTAAATATGCGCATCAAATAGCGAAAACACATGTGCCGTGTTTACAAACTGGTGTGTACTTGAATATTAATGAATTTTCTCGCCGATTAACCCATTAGCTAATTGCTAACCCGGGGAGCCGTGTATGCCATTTTCGTTTCTGTTTGTGAACTCGTCTGAGCATGCTTGTATTGACAGTCGTTGGCGGCGATTAATTTTCGCACTTCAGGTCCTAGTGACATTTTCAAAAACTTTTATTAAGAACTTTGTATTACGATAAAGTTTATAAATTTTCCTAGTTAAGAAAAATTCCCGTTTACTTGTGTGTTTATAGCATAAATTCATTTTAACGAGGGCCTCATATAAACGCATTCACAAATATCAAACATATTACAAACGCGATCATACATATGAGATTTTAAAAATAGCTCTTCTGTTGATACGACTCGTATGTCACGTTTGAACTATTTTCACCTGGCTGAATTTGTAATTACATTATTATCTTTTCTCAGTCATTGAGAGTTATTCGCCAAGAAACTGTTCATTTTTATTTGATATGTATTCTTTCTGGATATGTAACTATATTAATACTAGTAATGACTTGTCTATTGTCTTTGTAATACTGCCAGGCTGTGTGGTATGTACCGAGACGTCAGAGTACTGGTGGTATGATCCCCATATCACATGGCAAACAACGACGGGAGCAGTGATATTTACCATACAATTACAACGTCCGCTCGAGTGTGCGTCCATCTGTTCGTCCGACACCGACTGTTTGGTATTTGGCTTCAGTAAAGTTACAAATACCTGCAAAGGGTACAGTCGGTTACAAACTCCCATAGGAGTAAGTCCGCTGACTGTTCTTGGGTCTGCAGAGAAAATCTACAAGAATGACCAAAGTAACGTTTCACTTTGTTCTTTCTTTTGCTTTTTATCATTAACAAATTCCACAACAAACACCTCTAGTGATAAGTAAACATCGATAATTCTACTATTGAGATATTGGCTTTTTTTCTACCTATTTTAGTTTCCTAGGTTGCCGAGTCTTAGAAGGACGAACCAGCTGTATTATGTCCCTAACATGTCTGACAAGTCCTAGAAGGACGAACCAGCTGTATTATGTCCCTAACATCACTGACAAGTCCTAGAAGGACGAACCAGCTGTATCATGTCCCTAACATGTCTGACGAGTCTTAGAAGGACGAACCAGCTGTATCATGTCCCTAACATGTCTGACGAGTCTAAGAAGGACGAACCAGCTGTATTATGTCCCTAACATGTCTGACGAGTCCTAGAAGGACGAACCAGCTGTATTATGTCCCTAACATGTCTGACGAGTCTTAGAAGGACGAACCAGCTGTATTATGCCCCTAGCATGTCTGACAAGTCCTAGAAGGACGAACCAGCTGTATTATGTCCCTAACATGTCTGACGAGTCCTAGAAGGACGAACCAACTGTATTATGTCCCTAACATGTCTGACAAGTCCTAGAAGGACGAACCAGCTGTATTATGCCCCTAGCATCACTGACAAGTCCTAGAAGGACGAACCAGCGGTATTATGTCCCTAACATGTCTGACAAGTCCTAGAAGGACGAACCAGCGGTATTATGTCCCTAACATGTCCGACAAGTCCTAGAAGGACGAACCAGCTGTATTATGTCCCCAACATGTCCGACAAGTCCTAGAAGGACGAACCAGCTGTATTATGTCCCCAACATGTCTGACAAGTCCTAGAAGGACGAACCAGCTGTATTATGTCCCTGACATGTCTGAAAAGTCCTAGAAGGACGAACCAGCTGTATGATGTCCCTAACATGTCTGACAAGTCCTAGAAGGACGAACCAACTGTATTATGTCCCTAACATGTCTGACAAGTCCTAGAAGGACGAACCAGCGGTATTATGTCCCTAACATCTCTGACAAGTCCTAGAAGGACGAACCAGCTGTATTATGTCCCTAACATGTCTGACAAGTCCTAGAAGGACGAACCAGCTGTATTATGTCTCTAACATGTCTGACAAGTCCTAGAAGGACGAACCAGCTGTATTATGTCCCTAACATGTCTGACAAGTCCTAGAAGGCCGAACCAGCTGTATTATGTCCCTAACATGTCTGACAAGTCCTAGAAGGACGAACCAGCAATATTATGTCCCTAGTATGTCTGACAAGTCCTAGAAGGACGAACCAGCTATACCGTGCAGTTAAATACAGTTTTGGCTCTACTTTTTCTGATTGAAATATGCCAATATCTTGTCTGTTTTCTGTAAACCTACTTTTGAGCTATAAGTCTGTCATGTGTTTCTATGATTGCATGCAAAGTTATTCGTCTCGGGGGAAATGATGATGTTCATGTGTTACTTGTGATGCAGAAACGTGTATACTTCCAGAGCAATACTTTCCTCCGCCAGAACCTTCAGTTTTAAAGTTTTCTCACGTACATTATTAGATGGTTTTCTGTTGAAGGTTGTAGCCGGGCCGGATTTGATTTCATTCAGGAGGGTCGCCTTTGTGTGAAAATATTTACCAATAACATCGATTGGGACGACGCCAAGAGTATTTGCGAAATGAATTATGGCCGCCTTATCGTCATCGACACGGAACAAAAATTGAACGCATTTTCGGGGTATCTAGGTAGGTCACGTTTTAGTTTATGTATATCTTTCCGATCAAAGTAGACTCGATGCGCAAGTTTTAAGTACACATAAATAAATTACATACAGTGCTCGGAAATTATTTCTCTAATAGCGTCCCGGCGTCTCCCCTTCGTTCCGATGTGACATAGGTGTGATATTTCCCTAATTTGAGGTTAGGTAAAAGGCTTTCAAAGAGGTTATATTTTCAAAACATTATGATTACCAAATACCCTTTATACGTCTCGGGGGAGAGGGTCACTTTTCACGAGTGTGATGATTGCTATGTCTGTGTTGGTAAGTTTGTCTATCTAAATCAAGAAGACCAGAAGGTGTAATCAGAACTAGGCATTTTATTTAGATATATATGTGTAACGCGCAGCACGTGTACCGCAGGGGTGCCACGTGTGTCGGACTGCTACCAAGTTTTTGCCCAGGGTTCGACTGCCGCTTTCGCTTGCAGATTCCAAATACAAATGAATTTTCAAGTAATAGACAATATTTAGTAAACTGGTGAGAAAGAAAATAGACTCGTCATATAAAGTTCAACAATTTATTAACATGTGTAAAAATAACAAAGTACCAAAATAATACCCGCGAGGCACAGCGAGGAATTCACAATTATATACGTCTAGCCTAAAACATTTACCAACCATCTTTTAATCACAACTAACCATATAAATGAAATAAATGTAGTTTACCCCGAGTCTCAAGCACGTGGCATGTCCGGTCAGAATACAACATTTGCTAACCACCCGTCTTTTCTCCCGTATCTACTTACGAGGTTACCAACAACCATCCCTCGCTTAACCGGTATAGAAACAGCCCGAGAGGCGGAAATATTCACTAGCCACTCCGCGAGTGCTCTCAAAATGGAATAATCCCTTCAAGCAACAACCTGACTTCCGACATGACACCGGCACACGAGACTCAAATTAAACAAAGTTCTATACATCGAAAATACATCAAAATACTACACGTGAAAATAAAAATACATGTACGATAGTGGCAAATAATATCCAGCAGACAAATTAATATGAAATTTAGGAAAGGATGGGCGACGGTTATCTAATTAATTTCACAGATTAAAAGTCAACACCACTTACCCTGCTGACACCCGGACGAAAAGTGATTGACCCCAGAGCAGCACGGGTATCTTACGTAACCGGATGTTACAATTTTCCGGAATGAGTCCAAAAATAAACGAGCGGAACGCAACTGCGTTACATACCAACCACCTGAATAGGCTACGACCCGTAGCCGGTAACAGTCAAAGGGGAGATAATTTACAAACAGCCAAAGGGAGATAATCTATGTGAAAAAGCTGGACATCAGTTGCCACATCAACATGTTACCTAACTGCTTACAAGGAAAAAAAAAAATTAGGTTCACAAGAGAAGAAGTTCCTCACTGGCCCACAATACATTTCATTTTCACAAAAATACACCAGATAACAACTGGTACAACATATTGAAAGAAAAATGGAGGCGACTCCCTGCAATCAGGTTTTACAACCACACAATTTTAGTTATATCAACACATATACATTTGTATCATTTAAATTAGATTCTAATGCATTGTAGTTAGCACAATATCAATTCATGATCAATAATTATACCTATATTTCCTTTGTATTGTCAATCTACAAGGACAAAGTTAGTTTTACAGGCAATTAGTACAGGGGTGATCATAGCACCCTAAGTCATGATCATCAAAAATTGTACAAAATGACAAACTTTCCATAAAATGTCTATTCAGAGAATGTTAAATTTTAAAGGTTCAACTGCTTCTTATACAGAGTTTCTTTCTTTCAAGCTCCTGGGAATAATCTAGTTCAAGGTGTCATTTCGGATTACACAATTCTGTATAGTGGACATACTCAACATCCTTTTGTTTTCACATAAATTTTCTTCCAAATTATGATTTTACATCCGAGATGCTCGCCCATTATAGTTGCCAGTTTACATGATTCAGCATTTCTTATGCCTAATATAAAACATGCTCGCCCATTATATTTGCCAGTTTACATGATTCAGCATTTCTTATGCCTAGTATAAAACAATATTTTTGTTGTTTTTTTTTTTCCCTGGCAGCATTTCTTAGGCCCAGTATAAAACAATGCATAAATGTGTTTCGCATTGATAATTAGGCCTCAAGCACTCTGAGCATGGACTATTTAGACCTTGAGCATTTCTATTAAAGTTCTGGATCTCAAGCATATTGAGATTCAAGTATAAACAAAATATATGTTTAGTATTTAAGCCTGGAGCATTGACATTTGGCTTTCAGCATTTTGAGATTCAATATTTGGGCCTTGAGCATTTTGAGCATTGAATATTTGACCCTTGAGCATTTTCTCCTGAGCACATAAGTATTTCAAATTCCAAAAAATGAATATTGACATTTTCTTTTCTTTTCTATTTTCCAGCCTGTCATTCAATAGGGATATAGTAACCATATAACAGCTAGTCACATAAAAAAATAAGTTACACATTACATTAACAAATTGCACATGTTACTTTCCACTGTGCAACAAAACTCGACACAATAAAAAAAAACCTAGACTTTCAGTTTATGCTGGGTTATACTCAATAATAGGTAGACAAGTGTCTTATTTCATTAGCAGAGATCAAATTATAGGTATAACTGGTAATTTCTTTATCTTACAGGAACCCTGTGGCCAAATATCAATTTTAGGAGAACTAGGTGTTCCTTATAGAACAGTTAATGACCTTAAATTTAACTGGAGAGAAACCTCAAGGATGTAATTTATTTATAAATTTCGCACATGTAGAGTCAGCACATTTGTCAGGGGTCCAGCAACAACTGTTAGTTTGCAGGGATTTAGCTGTAGTTCACCTCCATAACTAAATATTACACCAAAAAAAATAACACATTACACACTACAATACAAACATAAAACCCCAAAAAATGAAAAAACATGGACTTTTGTCCGGTGTCAGCACTTAACCCCCCACCCTGACTAAATTTGGGGAAGCCACTCCCATTATATATAATTAACCACTATAGACATTCTAAAACAATTTTAACTTCCTCCTTGAACTAAATATTTTGCCCGATCAGAGTTGACACAGTAGCAGACTATACCCACCCAACCTATCTACAACCATGCAGTCGCCCATACCCTGTGTTGGTCATATCAACTCTAGCCACAAGGACCAGAGCTCCTGCAACGGTTACACTAACCTATGTGCCAAAGAAAACCCACCCGAACAATTTAGGGGAGGGAGTGTGTTGGTTGAGTTTGCCTCTCAGTGTTGGCCATATCAACGCTAGCCACCGAAGGGACAACCGGTTCGGTGACCTCCCAGCTAAGAAAAAAAAAACTAATCTATAATACCCTGACTGAACACCCCCCCCCCCCCCCCCCCCCCCCCGTCATCTCTGATTGAGCCCCAATATCTAGTAAATACATTTAGTGATCACTTACACACTACTACAATTAAAGTGACTCCATACACCAACTATTGAAAAATTCCTTCCCCCTCCAGTATCCAGTTTATGTCTACCCCCCCCCCCCCCCCCCCCCCCTTAAAACCTAAGCTTTCAACCCACAATACAACAGAATTCACTTCAATACATTACCGCACTCCTCACAATCCGATTACTGAAGTAATACAACTATAATTACTGTCCATGGTATCACTGTCACTAAAATGTCACCGACACACCTCCTGAGGAAGTGAAGGAATTCCAGGGGTCGACTCCAGTGTCCTCCAGGCCCCTGCCCATGTTGCCTGCCCGTGCCAACAACTTCACTCAACCACCACATGTATTAGAACAACTGTACCTGTTATATTTCTATGAAAGTTCCTCCAGACGTCTTTGGATGGACCTTCCAGTCACATATATATATAAAGCACTGCGCGGTTGGGGGTCACGGTCAACCAGGGGGCAAAGTTGACTACCCCAATGTCCTGTGTTCACATCCACCACCATACAGCTCAACCCTGGTGGCCATCCAAGGTATTTTGCAAAAGTTTGTATGCAATTCCTATGTGGTTATTTCACATGCACCATCAGTTGATCAAACGCCATGTGCTGTCTTAAGGTCATAATCATGGTACCTCTGGAAGCTGAGTGTCTATGTCCGGGCAGGTCTACTGCATGCAGTCGTGTTGGAGCTCCATATGGTCACAGGGGCCTGGGTCCTCTTCCGTGGTTCCCTCCCCCAGGTCAGAGGGGCGCCAGCAACACAGGATTTTACATGAAAGTAAATAACAAATAATCTATTAGTTATATAATTATGACTTAAAACATTCTCTCACATGATAAATATCCTACACCACAGGAAGTGAAAATTCTAATTAGGTGAGGTCATAGGCCCCAGACCTCATCCAGTCGGGCGGACGCCTCCGACGTCCCCCGGCCCGAGGGGCTGGGTATCCCAATAAATTCCAACTCCGGCTTAAGTCCCAAAGGATGATCTATATTACCCCCAACCCCCAAACTAACGAGTGGCTTCCCCTCGATAAATCCGTCGCCCATCCTTTCAGAACCTTCCCTTCTCACCAGTTTTTTTTTTAACCAACATTATCCCTGCAAGCTCGATATTACATCCAAATTTATTACTTAAAAAAAACTACTGCTTTACTTTACAAAACGGAGACCGCAATATCACAAAAATAAACCGGTCCCGCCGGAGGTTCCAATTGTAACGCGCAGCACGTGTACCGCAGGGGTGCCACGTGTGTCGGACTGCTACCAAGTTTTTGCCCAGGGTTCGACTGCCGCTTTCGCTTGCAGATTCCAAATACAAATGAATTTTCAAGTAATAGACAATATTTAGTAAACTGGTGAGAAAGAAAATAGACTCGTCATATAAAGTTCAACAATTTATTAACATGTGTAAAAATAACAAAGTACCAAAATAATACCCGCGAGGCACAGTGAGGAATTCACAATTATATACGTCTAGCCTAAAACATTTACCAACCATCTTTTAATCACAACTAACCATATAAATGAAATAAATGTAGTTTACCCCGAGTCTCAAGCACGTGGCATGTCCGGTCAGAATACAACATTTGCTAACCACCCGTCTTTTCTCCCGTATCTACTTACGAGGTTACCAACAACCATCCCTCGCTTAACCGGTATAGAAACAGCCCGAGAGGCGGAAATATTCACTAGCCACTCCGCGAGTGCTCTCAAAATGGAATAATCCCTTCAAGCAACAACCTGACTTCCGACATGACACCGGCACACGAGACTCAAATTAAACAAAGTTCTATACATCGAAAATACATCAAAATACTACACGTGAAAATAAAAATACATGTACGATAGTGGCAAATAATATCCAGCAGACAAATTAATATGAAATTTAGGAAAGGATGGGCGACGGTTATCTAATTAATTTCACAGATTAAAAGTCAACACCACTTACCCTGCTGACACCCGGACGAAAAGTGATTGACCCCAGAGCAGCACGGGTATCTTACGTAACCGGATGTTACAATTTTCCGGAATGAGTCCAAAAATAAACGAGCGGAACGCAACTGCGTTACATATGTATATATACGTCACCCTTTTAAACCTGAAAACCTTAAATACTTACTGATGTTCCATAACCTAACAATTACAAACAATTAATACTAATATGTAGTGGAGTAATTTGGCCACAGGTATTACCAGGATCCAAGGGGTCCGGGACAATGACCGCCTGTATTTGAGTAGGGGAGACCGGGGCTAGTCCGGCCTCGGGGCATGTTCGGCTAATTGCTATATCTCGCGCGTAATTAAGAATAAAGAGACGTCATTTATACTATGACGTCACTTATGACGACGCTGTTTACGTCAGTACAACTATGGCCGCAGTGTGAAGTTTTTGGGCGTTTTGGTGGCGAATGTTTATTTTTAAGCCTGGTGAGTAAATTTTCAACATTCTTTTCAGTTTTTATTTTCACCGAGAACCGTAAGAAATTCGGACGATCTTAAATATGAAATATGAAGGTAAGATACTGGGCTTTGCTATTACACTATGTTTACTTCATCCCATGTACCATTAAATAAGGTGCAAAGCGAAGTGTTCGGAAAAACTGCTGGGGGCATGTCCGGCCCTGAGAGTAGGGGCACGTTCGGCCTTGGCCGAACTTGCCCCATACAAGGCCGAACGTGCCCCACACAGCTGTAACTTGCGGACAACGAACAATAATTAGCTGCAATTATTTTTATCGGGGCATTCTGGACGGAAAATGCCGTTGTGAGGTATATGGCAGAATTGTTTGTTTATTTGATATGTTGCATGGCTGATATCGGACAGTTTGAACGGTCGCTATCTCGTCCAAGACATTGCTAAAACAAACGCACGACAGAGCGACACGTCATAGTGCGACATTATAGGCCTACGCACGTCAGACAGTACGACAAAACGGGCGAGAGTGTCACTGTCGCTATCTCGCCGGTTTTGGCGCACTTTCATGGGCGAGATAACGACAAAACCGGCGACAAAATGCACGATATATAGTGCGACAAAACGCATGACAGACTGAGAGTGAGAGCGACAGTGCGACAAAACGGGCGAGATAGCAACAATAAATTTCTTTCGCATTGTCGCCCGTTTTCTCATACTGTCGCAATATCTGTCGTGCGTTATGTCGCACTCTTCTGAGCGATTTATCGACATTGCGAAATGTCCGATATCAGTCACCATAATTTGATACTTTCCAAACCTTATGCAAGTTTTTTCATGTTTATTTTAGAATTACAACATGGTACGTACGTACAAAAAGAAAAGAGGGGACAGAGTATCAACAGATGTGTTGCAAAGAGCGCTAGCTCATTACAAGAATACTATCGATGGATACAAGAAAACAAGTCAGTTGTTTGGCGTACCTCGTTCAACGCTACAAGATAATGTGAAAAAACTAAACAAGATGCCCGAATCAGAAAGATCAATTTCGAATATGCGTTTCGGATACCAAAGGCCTAGACAAGTTTTCTCAGATGGAGATGAAACTGCACTTGTTGTGTACTTAAAGCACGCGTCGACCATTTACTTTGGACTGTGTCCACGTGAAGTAAGACTTTTAGCATATGAATGCGGCAAGCAATTTAACATCAAAATGCCAGCATCGTGGTCGGAAAAGGAAATAGCGGGTGCCGATTGGTTCTCTTCGTTTCTAAAACGTCATTCGGAACTTTCACTCAGGACCCCAGAAGCAACAAGCATCGCTAGAGCGACAGCCTTTAACAAAACAAATGTATCTGAATACTTTACCAAACTGACGGAAGTGACGGAGAGACATATGTTTGAGGCATGTGACATTTGGAATGTCGATGAAACTGGAGTGGTGACAGTGGTAAAACCAAAAAAGGTTGTAGCAGGTACTGGTGTTAAGCAAATAGGATCTCTAACATCAGCTGAGAGGGGACAACTAGTCACGCTGTGTGCTGGTGTATCCGCAGGCGGGAAAGCAATTCCACCGTTCCTTATTTATCCTCGTGTTAACTACAGAGACCATTTTCTAATTGGAGCACCAGCGGGTTCCAAGGGACAGGCCCATCCATCTGGTTGGATGACAGCTGATAACTTTCTTCTCTTTCTGCAGCACTTTGTTCAACATGTCAAACCAACCGTGAATAATCCAGTTCTCATTTTGCTTGATAATCATGTCTCTCATCTCTCCATAGACGCTCTTGATTACGCCAAGGAGAACGGGATTGTTATGTTATCATTTCCACCGCACTGTTCGCATCGCTTGCAGCCACTGGACCTGTCGGTCTTCGGACCACTGAAAACTGTCGGTGTCGCAAAGTGACTGGCTTCGTAACAATCCAGGGAAGCCAATATCTATATATGATATTGCAGGCATTTTATGTAACCCATGGAAGGAGGCACTAACTATGTCCAACATTTGTAGTGGTTTCCAAAAGGCTGGGATTTTCCCATTAAACACAGAAGTTTTCACAGAAGAAGACTTCATGCCATCAGCCGTGACGGACAGACCATTAGAATCGGGACCAGTAAAGCCCGCGGTTGCCCCAGAAGAACAAGTTTTTGACACGTCCACTACCAGTAACAGAGATATAGATTCGGAACAAGTACTAGTAGATGACACCCAAATTGACAGAGATACTAACATGAATTGCTATCTTCAAGAACAGAATATTTCATCCATATCCGTAAGCTGTGACGGACATTGCCTCCTTTATGCCGTTAGTTCATCCTTGTATGCTGCTGGAGATGAGATTTTTACAGATGAGGATTTGAAAAAGAGTCTATCAGCTGAAATTCACACGCACCAGTCATTCTATAGAGAATTCGCAGTAACGGGCGACGTGGACATATTTGTTGCAATCCAGAGGTACATACAAGAAAAACAATATAACAATAACATTTGTGACCTTTTCCTTAGTGCTCTATGCAATGCAATGATCATGAAAGTAATTGTTATTCGAGAGATGAATGGTGTGATAAGTAAACTGGAGTTGCTCCCTTGCAGGCTTGGAGTAGAACCTCAACGCACTATACATTTGATACTGCAAGGCTCTGGCTCTAACGCGCATTACAGTGGTGCTGTTTACCAAGTGTCGGAAACCTCAACTGATTGTGAAATGGTATCACAAATCAGCAACAGCTTCCATGATCCAATAGAAGATAACTCGACATCCATCAACGCCAGTGGTTTTAGTTGTAATACACAGGAAGAAAGTATAGCAAGCAGCTCACGTCGTAAGTTGATGTATACCTGTTCGCCCATTTCAAAGAAAAAGAAGTTTTCCCCTGATCTAGTAAAACCCCACCCAAAGGCACCTTCTCGCAAGACATTGGGAATCAAAAAGCGTAGAAAGACATGTATACTTACCGATACACCAGAAAAAGAAGCTTTACGACAGGAGCAAAACAACCGTAAATCGAAACAGAAGACAAGTAATACAAAAACCAAATCACGCAAAACATCCCACAAACCAATACAACAGTTAAACAAAACCAGAAAAACTTCAAAAAGGAAATCTCCAGCAATCCGAGACGAACAATCCGAAAGTGAAGATGAATGTTTTTGTTTAGTTTGTCTAGAGACATGGGCCAACAGTAGGCCAAATGAGAAATGGATCGAGTGCACGATTTGTAAAATGTGGTCACATGAGGAATGTGCGGACACAAGGGGCATGCTATTTTACACATGCCATAACTGTGATTCTGATATAGATTAGAATGAATTTATGAATTGTATTTTGAATTAAATTATTATTATAGAGTTATACATACATGTGTTGAGGTCATTCAATCTACAACTAGGTTCCACAAAATGAAATATTGAGCAATAGTAGTTTCCAAAACAGCCCGAAAAATCAGGATGTATAATGAATAATTAATTAGAACGAGACTTCAAAACTTAATATGATAAAGGGGCGGATGCCTGGACTTGATGGGCGGGAGTCGAGAATAAAAGGGTCGGGACAGGATTGTCGGGAGTCATGGGGAGGGGCCGGAATCCGGAGAGAGGAATGAGGGAACCGGGGGAGGAGATAATTTGGTATTGGGCTAATACTGAGGATGCAAAAGGACCGGGAGGTTATATTCCCAACCAAACCACACCCTCATATGCCGATTTTAATAATGGTTGGTGTATTGTCGATCAACTTGGTATAAAGCGATATATCGAGTTTCCAATTCATAAACCACAATCAAACCGCAGGGACAGGGCACAAAAGACGCATACTGCCGTCTGGCAGAATCTAGCTATCCCGCGACAGCATAGGCATTGAGCTTGGGATGACCCATTACCCTCCCTTAGACTCTGACATGTCAATTAAAACAACTATTTGGCAATACAAGTATACTAACGTTTAGTATACAGCCTTCTTCTCGAGCAGGGGCCGTACTTGCCCCGGTGGATGCCGAACTAGCCCCAGTGCGGGGCAAGTTCGGTCATCTTGGCCAACTCACTTTGGGCAGATATTAACCATTTGTCGGCAGAGAAAATAATTAAGGAATCATGGGACTTAATAGGCCCAAATATTATTGACATAAATATACATTTTCAGATGTCTATCTTAATTTGTAAGTTGTTATTTGCGATTTTTCTAAAACGGGACCGAACTAGCCCCGGTCTCCCCTACATCAGCGTCACCCCGGTATCCATGGTAGCTGAAATCTTAGCCTAGCCCTGATATCAGTATTGAATTAATTACTACAATACTACCTGTCCCCTTGGTAATCATAAAGCATACACTCCACCTCCGGGGGGACAATACACCTCACGATGGTATACACCAATGAATGCGATATGCACGAGGTAATTTACTAAATCAGACATTGTGAAATAAGATATGTACATTTCTTTTGTTTGGGTTCCGTGAAATCTTGTCTTTTCCCAACAAGCGACTGCTGAATGTGATTATTACGACAAACTTACTGAGGAGGTACTAACAATGACCGCCTTTCCACCCAAATTACAGTATACGGTAATTGGTTGGGTATGTAGATTGGTACCCCTGATGCACAGTAGTTGCATTTCATTTCATTTATTATCTCAACACCTGTACAGAAAAGGTATACAGAGATAGACTACAAAATGCAATACATGTAAATTTACAATAATATGAAATTTGGTGAACATGCGTGGATATACAGAGGGATGAAAGCATCATAAAGATGTGAACTTATATTTGAATTAAAATATCTACTCAGGGGAACATACGAAATTGATTTTTTTGATAAAGTTACATAACTTTTTTAAGGAAGAGAGTCTTTTGGACATCATGATATCTTGCAATGAAATTACACTATGTCGGATGATTAATGTTTGAGGTAAAAAACTTCTCCTTTCAAAATCTAAGGTCAAACATTCAAAAATATAGTGATATACGTCTCCAATATCTCTTTTGTTACATTTCTGGCAGAGAGGTTCTTCCCTCGGTATATGTTGCCAACTTCCAGTTTCAATAGGTAAATGACTATTTCTTGTTCTGAATTTACACAATAATATAGCATCTTTCTGGAAAGAATATTAAAATAATTTTCAAAAGTAACTTCAGATTTAAAAACTCTATAATTTATGGATTTTGGAGAGTTTTTACATGTTTCCGCCCAGCTTTGTTTAAATTGATCGGTCAATGTTAGTTTTATTTTTAAAGGAATCCATTTCGGATTTACAGAATTTTGATTCAACCATATGTTGGATAGTCCACAGTTATTCAATATGTTTTAATGCATTCGGTCCAGGCAATTGAACTACCATTTTCTTCATTTACTATGGCTGATGTCTTATATAATAAGTAACTTATTTTACCGTCTTTAGCTGCTGTTAATCGTGTCCAAAAACTTATCATTCTGGTTTTAATTTCGATATCTAGTGGATGTCTGCCGAGCTCTCCATAAACCATAAAATCAGGAGTTGATGATTTAAGGTGAAGTAACATCTGACAAAACTTTAAATGAACTCTTTCAATTATAGTGTTATTTGAAAACCCCCACACTTCACAACCGTATAGCAGAACTGGTGACACAATTTTGTCAAATAAATCCAGTTGACACTGTATTGATAGATTATGTAATCTCCCCTTTTTTAACACTTCATACATGGCTCTAGTTCCTTTAAGTGCTTGGTTCTTTTTAGCTCTTAAGAAATTCCCCGATTTAAAAAATAATATACTAAGGTAATTGAATTCAGTAACTATGTCTAAGGCTTCGCTATCGAAAATGAATCTAAAATCTGCTGGTACCTTCTGTCGGCCAAAAATCATTACTTTTGATTTTCCTATATTTACCTTCAAGTTCCACTTGTTACAATATATACCGAAGTTATTTAAGATATTTTGGAGATCATCGCGACTTTCTGCTAACAATACAGTGTCATCAGCGTATAAAAGACAGAATAACTTTAAATACACACCGAGCTTGTCTTCTAGTAATTTAGATACTGTAGTAAGACAATTAACATTCATTGTTGATAAAAAATATTGTAATATTGCTGACACACATTATCCATTACCATACTACATCTATTTACAAATCCTGTCAATAATTAGATATCAAGTGTTAACAACCACCAATAAAAACAGAGCAAAGCAAAAACAAAAACAGAAAAAGTAGGATTGCATGGTTTAAACTTTACTGATATCAGAGTTAAATGAGATATCTGACAGAAGATGGTTTAAACTTAACTGATATCAGAGTTAAATGATATATCTGACAGAAGATGGTTTAAACTTTACTGATATCAGAGTTAAATGAGATATCTGACAGAAGGTGGTTTAAACTTTACTGATATCAGAGTTAAATGAGATATCTGACAGAAGATGGTTTAAACTTTACTGATATCAGAGTTAAATGAGATATCTGACAGAAGATGGTTTAAACTTTACTGATATCAGAGTTAAATGAGATATCTGACAGAAGATGGTTTAAACTTTACTGATATCAGAGTTAAATGAGATATCTGACAGAAGATGGTTTAAACTTTACTGATATCAGAGTTAAATGAGATATCTGACAGAAGATGGTTTAAACTTTACTGATATCAGAGTTAAATGAAATATCTGACAGAAGATGGTTTAAACTTTACTGATATCAGAGTTAAATGAGATATCTGACAGAAGATGGTTTAAACTTAACTGATATCAGAGTTAAATGAGATATCTGACAGAAGATGGTTTAAACTTTACTGATATCAGAGTTAAATGAGATATCTGACAGAAGATGGTTTAAACTTTACTGATATCAGAGTTAAATGAGATATCTGACAGAAGATGGTTTAAACTTTACTGATATCAGAGTTAAATGAGATATCTGACAGAAGATGGTTTAAACTTTACTGATATCAGAGTTAAATGAGATATCTGACAGAAGATGGTTTAAACTTTACTGATATCAGAGTTAAATGAGATATCTGACAGAAGATGGTTTAAACTTTACTGATATCAGAGTTAAATGAGATATCTGACAGAAGATGGTTTAAACTTTACTGATATCAGAGTTAAATGAGATATCTGACAGAAGATGAATATGTTCCGTTGATGGAAATGAGTAAAGATTTTCTTTCATTACTGATATATTTTTTATATTTAAATATGTTCTAGTAGTATTTTCTTCTAAACTGTTTGAAAGAGTTGTCTCTCCTACCTCTGGCAAATAAATTGTTTTATGGTTCAATGTCAATCTGAAAACATCTAGATCTATAAATGTATTAATTGATGGTTAAGAGTATAGCATTGTCAACTTTTCTATCAAATGGTTTTTGTTCTTAAATTCAGATGTGATAAGCAGATTATTTAAATTCTAAATTTTTGAGCAAAATTTGTTCTTTTGTACAATTCCAAGATGTGTGTTCCATTGTTTGCAAATGTTATTTAAAGGACTACAACAAAACCTTGATGGTTTTCCGGAGTTTGTTGTCAACCCATCGCGGTAGATTGCTTTGGAAGCTAGAGTTCTAATTATCTGTACTTGCCTATAATGGTTGGTGCTTCTATAAAGGTTTTATTCTTTGTCACACAAGCGCGTGGTGACCTGATATTCCATTGAATGCACGTAACAATCATATTAGCTACTTGTCCAAGATTAGATTAAGAACTGCAGAGTTATCGCCCATGACAGGGGATTTTTACAAAACCCTGCCATCTCTAGTTCTTGTTTAAAATGAATTATTTATTATGCAAAAATCTCAATTATTTGTAGTTTCCATTATGATATTAACAAAAACCTGCTACACCACGGAATGGTATCTTTGTATTCCAGCAAATATTGTTATCTGAAATCCCTTAGATTTTCTTCGTGCAAGTCCTGAAACATTTTGACACTTCACGTAGAGAGAAGCCTTGTCGCATTAAAAATTTAAAATTTTGACAAGAATAGGTGAAACGACTGTACTTTGATTATTTCTTGTAATTCTATTAGCTAAAAACAAATTAAATAATCAGCAAAACTTATACAGCTAATCTGAAAATCCTCTCCACCCGAACAAATAAGAGGGATCGGTTGCTTAATCTTTATAATACTAATACAATACTAATTGTTGTAATAAGTAACTTTTTATATTCTATACACTTTGGAAGTCCTGTCGTGAGGGATTTTATGAACGATACCTCAATAGGGATACAATAGACAATCAATCCTTAATTGTTTTCAAGGGTTGTGATGGAACATGAGCAGTGTAATATTTTTGCGGTGTTGAAAATTTGTGATATGTATCGTTGTACGTGTTGACAATTTTTTCAAATTCAAATTCATTGACAGATACTATGGGTTATGCCAGCGACCGCCTGTGGATAGGTGCCACCGATAAGGCTGATGAGGGCACCTGGGTGTGGCTGAACGGACAAGGAGTGGATCAGTCTTACTGGGACGACGTGATATTAAATGATTTTTGTATGGAAGACTTTTTTGCCTTCACTGCTGAATGTGGTAGAATTCAGTATAGGACCCTTAGCGATGATACCTGTGGCATTTCACAGGCGTATGTCTGTGAGAGGCCGGACATCGTCTAGCATTAGAATATCACTTCCGTTTTCATACTCGTGTACATGTACATATATCTTGCTGTCAATGTTTATTTATCTTAGCGAGCTCGTATAGTACTATTCTGTGTACAATTTAAGTGGTACAAATAGAGACTGACACCAAAACACAAGTATTCTTATGCTATCTATAAGTATGCTGCGATCGGATTTGTTATATATGTTTGTTTTATATCACTGAGGCCTACGAACTCCACTACCTCTGACCATATACTGAAAATAGAGGATTGTAAAGAAACTGATACAAACCCGTTAACGATCTCGTACGATTGTCGTCTAAACAGTTATCCTTCCTGTGCAAGTGTGCACAAGATACTCTTCGATGACCTCCCTCTGTCAATATGACCTTTATATGTCACTGAAAATAAAAAATCGGTTTTTACTCAGTAGTTAATCTTCATTTGTTTTTTTACTTCTGGCTGTATAGTTCAAGTTCAAGTTCTTTATTACCTTTAGTCAAACGACTCATCGGTTTAAAACAGCATATACATACATGTACAAAACATATGCAACGCCAATACACACACACACTCGACATCTACGTATTATCTGAAGTAATTTCACTTTTCTCATCACTAGATTTATACATTTCCCTAGGTTTGCTCTTTCTCTGTTATTGCCCGTTGTCAGTAGGTTTACTAGATTAAATACAGTCGCATTCCTGGTATAATTATGGTTTTATAAGAGATGTACGCAATGCGTCGAAACGTGAGCATTTCAGAATAAAATGGAATGTATTTTCTATATCTTCCAGGTCACACAAGGTGCATTATCTATTTCTGCGATCGATATTTTGACATCTACCAGTTGCTACATTAAGTTTATGAGATGATAGTCTATTTTTGACGATCTCCACTAAATACTGATCATCAACGTCTTTCTTTAGATAGCTTTGTAAACAGAATTCAGTTCCAGCGTATCCATAAAGCTGAGCTTTACTGCAGTTATTGAATTTTGCTATGCAATCATGTTTGAAAATGTCTTGTAATCATTCATTTAAAATCGGTATAATATCTTGGTTTACCTCATTGAGGTTCCATACATATCCAAGTCATATTCCATTCAGATCTTTTTTATGCCAATCATCTAACTATCTTCGTTAGTTTCCATTTCATTATAACATGCTTGCGATATTAAATTATCTGTATTCTTCAATTTTATCTAATATTTAAGTGTTTTAATCTTTCGTCCGATCACCAAAGGGAACCTGCCTAATTCATAATAAACCATATCGTTGGTGGTATTTTTCCGTAGGCCTAGCTAGTTGTTTCAGGAAAGCCAGGTGTATTTTCTCAACATCTGGAGCCTTATACTGACCCCATATTTCACAACCATAATTCAGAATACTGTTGACGCATGTATCAAATACTGATAGTTTTGTTTCGAAGTTTTTCGGAATATTTTTTTTAATTGCAAATAGTGCTTTTCGGCCTTGTTCAGCTATTTTTTGCTGGGTTTTTATGAACTTCCCATTGAAGTACAAGAGGACACCTAGGTAGTTGAATTGATCTACAATTTCTAATTTACAACCATTATATATCCAAGATTCATTGTCCCTAATTATACCACTAAAAAATCGCTATTTTGTTTTATCTGTATGATCACCATGTCATCCGCGTACATTAGTAAGAAAATATTTAACATTTGTACCTCCACAGATACACAGGTATCAGTTAAGAAGAGCATTTCGCAGTCGTTTACATAAAACGAGAACAAAATTGATGATAATATCTCTTCTTGGAAAATCCATTTTACACTCAAAGAAGTTAGATAGTTTTCCGTTGAATCTAACACAACACTTCACTTTTTTTGATAAAATGATCTAATAATATCAAGTAATTTACCATCGACCCCTTACCTAATAAGTTTATACCACAAATTCTGTCTATTTACAAAATCAAACTTTTTTTTTGTAGTCAAACGAAGCAACAATAAAGACGTTTCTTCTTTTTCAATAATCTTCTTATCAACGCACGTGACGCAAATATTTCGTCAACCGTTGACATGTTCTTTCAAATTCTGACAAATTCTGTCTATTTACAAAATCAAACTTTTTTTTGTAGTCAAACGAAGCAACAATAAAGACGTTTCTTCTTTTTCAATAATCTTCTTATCAACGCATGTGACGCAAATATTTCGTCAACCGTTGACATGTTCTTTCTGAAGCTGAATTGTGCATCAGTTATTTTAGAGTGGTTTCTATCGAACTCTACAAGTCGTTGGTTAAGTATTGACGTGAATAGTTTTCCTATACAACAAACCAATGAGATTCCTCTGTAATTATTGGTATCATTTACATCACACTTTTTGAATATTGGGACAAAGCATCCCTCCGCCCACATAGTTTGGAAATGCCCGGAGTTAAGAACATTATTAGATAAAAGATGCAAACATGGCAAAATAGTGTCCTTACATTTTATGAAATATTCGTTTAAGCACAGTTGCCTGACTCGTTTTATAAAATAATAACATATAGAGTACATATAATTCTCATTTATATGTACTCTATATGTTATTATTTTATAAAACGAGTCAGGCACCTGTGGTTTAAGATATCACCGTTACCTACTGACTTGTTCAACTTAAGTTTGTCTAAAGCTTGCGCAATTTCCATTTTATCAATATTTCTATCCAAATAATTGAAAAGAGTGCGAGTTTCTTCTTGGCTATCATGTGAATTTAGATAGGTATTAACTTCTTCATTCTCAGATGGATCATTTGTAGCCAGATTGAAGAAATGTTTATGAAAGTCATCTTGACTTAGCTCACTTACGGGTTTTGCTTTACGTTTATTGAAATGTTTGTAGAACACACGCGGATTGTACAATCTTAGGGAATTGAGCATGTTTCCGTTATGACCTTTGTATTACCTTTTGTGTTTTAATTCTGTTATCTTATTCTCAGATGGATCATTCATTCTTCGCTATTTTGGCAATTAGGTTGTCCCTATTTTCTACAGATTTTTCCATGCTGAATTCATTCAATGCCTGTTTATATTGTACATAGGGTAATCTACATGTTTCATTAAACCAAGGTTTATCTTCTTTACTCGTTTTAGAAGTTTTATTCTTTTCAGCTATGATTGTTTTTGAACAAAATGGCGACCTCAATTCGTTCAATCGAGTTGTGAATTCTTTCGTCAATCATATTGGGAGTAAGCTGTTCTACCTGACACAGTGACAAGACTTCAGTGACACTACCATCAATTGCATTTTTAAAGAGGCTTACCCGCAGACGGACCGGTAAACGGCACATCTCCGATCACTAAATAAACTTCAGTACACGTTTCTATGTGACAAAATTAGAGGCTTTCCGACTTTATTTCTTGAAAACAATTACAGAATATGTATTTAAAAGACGTTTTAAAACTCAACCTGAGAGGGAAATGTATGGAATATAACATCTTCGCTAGCCAAGGCTTCTGATTACGTTACACTCCACGAACCCTTGGCGGATATAGTCGTGTTCAAACCGTCGCGCCCTGGAATCCCAGGGCATCCAATCAAATCGCGTTTTACATTCTGGCTTGGTTTCGCAGTAAACAAAAAATGCGGCACCCAGTACAGAGCTACATTGCCGACTATGTCATGGCATTTTACCTAAATACAAAAATCACAACCTTTGGGGGGAACATTCGCAGTGTTTGATCAATTCATATAAGTCATTGATCACATATCTCATCGAAATGACACCAAACCTCGATGTGTGTTTGTAAACATCACCGATGAAGTAAATCGGTAACGCTTGTTTTGATTGGTCGAAAATTTCATGCGTGAAGGGTGGTAATTTCGAATCACCGCTAGAGGGCCAGAACTGACGCCTATATCTGCCAAGGGTTCGTGGTTTGTAACGTAATCAGAAGCCTTGGCTAGCGAAGATGGGAATATAACGGCAAATCTTCTTTGTAAATCGCCGCTGCCTTTGAAGTTATCACTGTGCGGCACTGTGCACGTGCTTGTTTCTTTGATGTGTCAATCAAATTAGACTTATTGCGTGTTGCGATTAAATAAATAATATTTAAAAATGAGGTTTTAATATCACTTTTCAGCGTTTTATAAGGAAAATAACATGAAAAACTCTGTTTCTATTAGCCAATTTTTCTTATCTCTCTGCGGGCAAGCCTCTTTAACATTATCTGCATTTACTTTATCCCACTTAACTATGTTTATGGACTCTTCAGATATAGGGGCGCTAACTGAAGTCGTGCATTCCTTACCTTTTAGAAGGATGGAAATTGGAGAATGGTCCGAGAAAGTATTGAATTGTCCCGTTTTAAACTCAGTAATATATCTAAACATTAACTCTTCCATTAAAACGTAGTACATGTATAACCATTCCCATAATGTTTGTAAATAAGTATTTTTTATGTGACACAGAAATTGAATGATCAATTGTTGATTCTACAACCGTGAACCAAGTAATATCGACTTATATAACTCACTGTTGATGCCACGGGTGGAAGCGTAATAGGTAGGGGGCAACCTGAGTCTAAGAGAAAACTCAAGGCGGGCCGGTAAATTCATACATCTTCTCGTCCGATCGGGGAATGGAACCCTGGTCGCCTAAACATTGAAAGTAAGCGTGTTACCAAGGCGCCACTCCATCACCCTAGTAATTAAAGTAACCTATTGGTACCAAAATGCGTTTAAAACTTAAATATATAACCTGCCATTACGTGAACCTGGACTTTTATGACCCCGAATGGAGGTATTTGGATGCTGCTGAAACCGAAGCTATAAACATTACTTTAGAAATACAATGTTTGTATATCTATTGACTTTGGAAACATCTTTTTAAAATGATTTGTCAAATTAAAACTTTGTTTTACATCCCTGAAATATACAAATGTGCCTTACGTGTCTATTGTCTGATATATATTCCAACATCTTTAACAGGCGTTGCTTCCCTTCGATCGTGTAATGTGATAATCATGCGACTAATTTTTGTACATCAGTTTCGTAGGTTTTCTTCCAGACAATCATATAGGTTTCCAGTCATCAAATCTATATATTTTGTGTCAGTAAATTTGTTAAATGAAACGGTTACCTGTAGATACACTATTTCATATAAATAACAGTTGATACGGTATAATAAATAATATCACCCGGCCAAGGGAAGGTAAATCCGGTTGTTAGGTGTAAGGAAAGTATTGATCTGCTATGTTCAATGGATAGATACATATTTTATAGATATATTGATACTTATTGTATAGATATATTCATACATAATGTATAAATATAGTGTAGATATATTGATATTTATCATATGTTTACTACTGATAACACCCTATTTGTATATGCGTCAGCCCGGGTGATGTCACATCCCCTTGAAGGGAGATCACACCCCATCGAAAGTGATATAACACCCCCCGTAAAAATAATCCGGATTTTGCCATTTCGACTTATTTTTACCACTTTTAATGTGAAAATAAACTAATTGTTGAATTAGCCATCTTTATAGCAACATAGACTAACAATTTACTTTCAAAAACATTAAATTTTACAAACTTTATGCATATTTCCGAACAACGCCGTTTCCGGATTTTGCTTATTACTTATTAGTGTGTGTTAAACTTGTCGTCTGCGTAAATATAAACAACGATGGCGACTGGTGATCGAGAAGAGGAGATATTAGAGGAGTTCGCAGCCAAAATCGCTGACCTGGATGAACTGATAGACATTGATAACAGAAGACATGTTTCGGTGGATCGATTTGATGATGCAGACGACACAGAAGCGTTTGTAAAAAATATGAAAAACTGTACAGTACTGTAACACTTTGACAAAAACACAATCGGACATGATTTTCACAGATTATTTGACAACTCAAAACGATTGGCGATCTCCAGAATCAGTATTTAAGGTCGTGTTGGTTGTATAAATAGAAAAGAAGAACATATGATAAAAAGTTTCTAATTTTATTCATTTAATACCAGCCCTCGAGTCTTGAGATCAGCCCTCGGGCCTTCGGACCTCAGGCTAATATCAAGACTCACGAACTGAAGAGGGGTGTGATATCAAAATGGTCATCTGATAATAAATATAAATATTATATAAATACATTGATACATATTGTATATTATAAAATTATTACATTTTGTGGAGGTGTAGTCTCGTGCGCACCTCCACAAATTGCCCAAGGCTCGATCCAATCCAAATCATGTGTTACTTTGGACAACAGCCAATCAGAATGCTGGAAACAAACGATTGTTCGGCATCATCTCGTTTACAATATTGCAGACGAGATACCCCAACAACGTTTCGCTACAATAAACGAGGAGGGATTACAAGATATTTTGAAGATAAAAGATTTGTTGAACACCCGGAAAAATACTTCAGGTGCAACAAGACTATTCCGGCCATATTTAAGTTCCAAACGTCAGTCTGCATGCCGACTTTGATAATTCCTCATTTTCAACATGATTTGGACTGGATCGAGCCTTAGGTTTTTTAATCGTTCATTTTAGTTGGCCATATTACAAAACAGTTATTGCCTTTTGTGTTCGGTGTACAAGCGGCCGAGGTGAACAAAATCTTGACCAGGTCCGTATAGTCTCGTGTACACCTCCACAAAATGCAATAATTGTATAATATTATCGATATATTGATACATATTTTATAGATCTGTATAACTTATATGTATATGTTCAATATTGTATAGGTATATTGATACACATTGTATTAACGATATCTTCAAAATAAAGGCAATGAATTGTATCACTATGTAACTAGGTAATATATTATGCGATTGTTCGCCATTTATAATAAAGTTTTGTGAAAATCAGGGTAGGTTTGTACATTGTAAGTAGATTCAATCTACTGTCCATGTCAAGACGCAAGGTACTTAGTGTAGGAGGGAAGGCTAGATGAAGTCCAGGCTCGTCAGGCCTTTTAGCAGAGATTAATGTTTGAATCTAAAATGGGTGCCACTGTTGTGATTTTTGTAAAGTGGGACGGATTTCCAAACAGATCCGAGGATGTTGTCCCTTAGTCTTATGTTATTGATTAATTTGTTTCTATCTGACTCAGTATCCTGTATTCGATTGGATTATACTGCCATGTCAATGAAATAAACAATCAATACTATCCATTAGCAAGATGCATTTTACACGACTTATCATGTAACCAATCACTGGTGAGCGTGTCAGTGTATAAATGCCACACCTACCACATCCCTCCGTCTGTGTAACCCACTACTCCAGGTGATGATGACTCGGTTACAGCTAACACGTCTGGTCGGGGCAGCCTGTTTTATATTACAAGGCGGTAAGTCTTCTTTTTCTAGTTCTTGTTAATAATAACGGAATTTTATATTCCGTATTGAGGTTTTCATGAACATAAATGGCTTTTTTTCTTTTATCACCAAAATTTTAATCATTTGTGTAGTACCTTCTACTTCACTATATATAATGTTTTTTCTACTTCACTATCTATAATGCTTTGCTTTCTTTAATATCATTAACGGTTTGTCTAGTGTCAGCCATCTTTAATGTTAATTCCGTTTCATCGTACATGTATCTAATTTATATTTATTCATTAATCTAGAAAAAGAACGTAAACCGATCCTATGCACACCGAATAACTTCGTCTTTTCTGGGTTTTATTTCACTTTCCCCTCATGTTATTTTTTATCATCGTCCTAAATGGTTGTCTAAGTACTATCATCGTCCTAAATGGGTTGTCTAATCACTATCATCGTCCTAAATGGTTGTCTAATCACTATCATCGTCCTTAATGCCTTGTCTAATCACTATCATCGTCCTAAATGGGTTGTCTAATCACTATCATCGTCCTAAATGGGTTGTCTTATCACTATCATCGTCCTAAATGGGTTGTCTAAGTACTATCATCGTCCTAAATGGGTTGTCTAATTACTATCATCGTCCTAAATGGGTTGTCTAATCACTATCATCGTCCTAAATACCTTGTCTAATCACTATCATCGTCCTAAATGGTTGTCTAAGTACTATCGTCGTCCTAAATGGGTTGTCTAAGTACTATCATCGTCCTAAATGGGTTGTCTAATTACTATCATCGTCCTAAATGGTTGTCTAATCACTATCGTCGTCCTAAATGGTTGTCTAATCACTATCATCGTCCTAAATGGTTGTCTAATCACTATCATCGTCCTAAATGGTTGTCTAATCACTATCGTCGTCCTAAATGGGTTGTCTAATCACTATCATCGTCCTAAATGGGTTGTCTAATCACTATCATCGTCCTAAATGGGTTGTCTAAGTACTATCATCGTCCTAAATGGTTGTCTAATTACTATCATCGTCCTAAATGGGTTGTCTAATCACTATCATCGTCCTAAATGCCTTGTCTAATCACTATCATCGTCCTAAATGGGTTGTCTAATCACTATCATCGTCCTAAATGGGTTGTCTAAGTACTATCATCGTCCTAAATGGTTGTCTAATCACTATCATCGTCCTAAATGGTTGTCTAATCACTATCGTCGTCCTAAATGGGTTGTCTAGTCACTATCATCGTCCTAAATGGGTTGTCTAATCACTATCATCGTCCTAAATGGGTTGTCTAAGTACTATCATCGTCCTAAATGGTTGTCTAATTACTATCATCGTCCTAAATGGGTTGTCTAATCACTATCATCGTCCTAAATGCCTTGTCTAATCACTATCATCGTCCTAAATGGATGTCTAATCACTATCGTCGTCCTAAATGGGTTGTCTAAGTACTATCATCGTCCTAAATGGGTTGTCTAAGTACTATCATCGTCCTAAATGGTTGTCTAATTACTATCATCGTCCTAAATGGGTTGTCTAATCACTATCATCGTCCTAAATGGGTTGTCTAAGTACTATCATCGTCCTAAATGGGTTGTCTAATCACTATCATCGTCCTAAATGGGTTGTCTAAGTACTATCATCGTCCTAAATGGTTGTCTAATTACTATCATCGTCCTAAATGGGTTGTCTAATCACTAGCATCGTCCTAAATGGTTGTCTAAGTACTATCATCGTCCTAAATGGTTGTCTAATTACTATCATCGTCCTAAATGGTTGTCTAATTACTATCATCGTCCTAAATGGTTGTCTAATCACTATCATCGTCCTAAATGGGTTGTCTAAGTACTATCATCGTCCTAAATGGGTTGTCTAATCACTATCATCGTCCTAAATGGTTGTCTAATCACTATCATCGTCCTAAATGGGTTGTCTAAGTACTATCATCGTCCTAAATGGTTGTCTAATCACTATCATCGTCCTAAATGGGTTGTCTAATCACTATCATCGTCCTAAATGGGTTGTCTAATCACTATCATCGTCCTAAATGGTTGTCTAATCACTATCATCGTCCTAAATGGTTGTCTAATCACTATCATCGTCCTAAATGGGTTGTCTTATCACTATCATCGTCCTAAATGGGTTGTCTAAGTACTATCATCGTCCTAAATGGGTTGTCTAATTACTATCATCGTCCTAAATGGGTTGTCTAATCACTATCATCGTCCTAAATACCTTGTCTAATCACTATCATCGTCCTAAATGGTTGTCTAATCACTATCGTCGTCCTAAATGGGTTGTCTAAGTACTATCATCGTCCTAAATGGGTTGTCTAATTACTATCATCGTCCTAAATGGTTGTCTAATCACTATCGTCGTCCTAAATGGTTGTCTAATCACTATCGTCGTCCTAAATGGGTTGTCTAATCACTATCATCGTCCTAAATGGGTTGTCTAAGTACTATCATCGTCCTAAATGGGTTGTCTAAGTACTATCATCGTCCTAAATGGTTGTCTAATCACTATCATCGTCCTAAATGGTTGTCTAATCACTATCGTCGTCCTAAATGGGTTGTCTAATCACTATCATCGTCCTAAATGGGTTGTCTAATCACTATCATCGTCCTAAATGGGTTGTCTAAGTACTATCATCGTCCTAAATGGTTGTCTAATTACTATCATCGTCCTAAATGGGTTGTCTAATCACTATCATCGTCCTAAATGCCTTGTCTAATCACTATCATCGTCCTAAATGGGTTGTCTAATCACTATCATCGTCCTAAATGGGTTGTCTAAGTACTATCATCGTCCTAAATGGTTGTCTAATCACTATCATCGTCCTAAATGGTTGTCTAATCACTATCGTCGTCCTAAATGGGTTGTCTAGTCACTATCATCGTCCTAAATGGGTTGTCTAATCACTATCATCGTCCTAAATGGGTTGTCTAAGTACTATCATCGTCCTAAATGGTTGTCTAATTACTATCATCGTCCTAAATGGGTTGTCTAATCACTATCATCGTCCTAAATGCCTTGTCTAATCACTATCATCGTCCTAAATGGATGTCTAATCACTATCGTCGTCCTAAATGGGTTGTCTAAGTACTATCATCGTCCTAAATGGGTTGTCTAAGTACTATCATCGTCCTAAATGGTTGTCTAATTACTATCATCGTCCTAAATGGGTTGTCTAATCACTATCATCGTCCTAAATGGGTTGTCTAAGTACTATCATCGTCCTAAATGGGTTGTCTAATCACTATCATCGTCCTAAATGGGTTGTCTAAGTACTATCATCGTCCTAAATGGTTGTCTAATTACTATCATCGTCCTAAATGGGTTGTCTAATCACTAGCATCGTCCTAAATGGTTGTCTAAGTACTATCATCGTCCTAAATGGTTGTCTAATTACTATCATCGTCCTAAATGGTTGTCTAATTACTATCATCGTCCTAAATGGTTGTCTAATCACTATCATCGTCCTAAATGGGTTGTCTAAGTACTATCATCGTCCTAAATGGGTTGTCTAATCACTATCATCGTCCTAAATGGTTGTCTAATCACTATCATCGTCCTAAATGGGTTGTCTAAGTACTATCATCGTCCTAAATGGTTGTCTAATCACTATCATCGTCCTAAATGGGTTGTCTAATCACTATCATCGTCCTAAATGGGTTGTCTAATCACTATCATCGTCCTAAATGGTTGTCTAATCACTATCATCGTCCTAAATGGTTGTCTAATCACTATCATCGTCCTAAATGGTTGTCTAATCACTATCATCGTCCTAAATGGGCTGTATAATCACTATCATCATCCTAAATGCCTTGTCTAATCACTATCATCGTCCTAAATGCCTTGTCTAATCACTATCATCGTCCTAAATGGTTGTCTAATCACTATCATCGTCCTAAATGGTTGTCTAATCACTATCATCGTCCTAAATGGTTGTATTAGCACTATCATCGTCCTAAATGGTTGTCTAATTACTATCATCGTCCTAAATGGATGTCTAATTACTATCATCGTCCTAAATGGTTGTCTAATCACTATCATCGTCCTAAATGGATGTCTAATTACTATCATCGTCCTAAATGGTTGTCTAAGTACTATCATCTTCCGAAATGGTTGTCTTAGCACAATCATCGTCCTAAATGGTTGTCTAATTACTATCATCGTCCTAAATGGTTGTCTAGGTACTATCATCGTCCTAAATTGTTGTCTTAGCACTATCATCGTCCTAAATGGCTTTCTAATTACTATCATCGTCCTAAATGGTTGTCTAAGTACTATCATCGTCCTAAATGTTGTCTAATCACTATCATCGTCCTAAATGGTTGTCTAATCACTATCATCGTCCTAAATGGTTGTCTTAGCACTATCATCGTCCTAAATGGTTGTCTAAGTACTATCATCGTCCTAAATGCCTTGTCTAATCACTATCATCGTCCTAAATGGTTGTCTAAGTACTATCATCGTCCTAAATGGTTGTCTAATCACTATCATCGTCCTAAATGGTTGTCTAATCACTATCATCGTCCTAAATGGTTGTCTAAGTACTATCATCGTCCTAAATGGTTGTCTAAGTACTATCATCGTCCTAAATGGTTGTCTTAGCACTATCATCGTCCTAAATGGTTGTCTAATTTCTATCATCGTCCTAAATGCCTTGTCTAATCACTATCATCGTCCTAAATGGTTGTCTAATCACTATCATCGTCCTAAATGCCTTGTCTAATCACTATCATCGTCCTAAATGGTTGTCTAAGTACTATCATCGTCCTAAATGGTTGTCTAATCACTATCATCGTCCTAAATGGTTGTCTAATCACTATCATCGTCCTAAATGGTTGTCTAAGTACTATCATCGTCCTAAATGGTTGTCTAAGTACTATCATCGTCCTAAATGGTTGTCTAATCACTATCATCGTCCTAAATGGTTGTCTAATCACTATCATCGTCCTAAATGGTTGTCTAATCACTATCATCGTCCTAAATGGTTGTCTAAGTACTATCATCGTCCTAAATGGTTGTCTTAGCACTATCATCGTCCTAAATGGTTGTCTAAGTACTACCATCGTCCTAAATGGTTGTCTAATCACTATCATCGTCCTAAATGTTGTCTAAGTACTATCATCGTCCTAAATGGTTGTCTTAGTACTATCATCGTCCTAAATGGTTGTCTAAGTACTATCATCGTCCTAAATGGTTGTCTAAGTACTATCATCGTCCTAAATGGTTGTCTTAGCACTATCATCGTCCTAAATGGTTGTCTAAGTACTATCATCGTCCTAAATGGTTGTCTAAGTACTACCATCGTCCTAAATGGTTGTCTAATCACTATCATCGTCCTAAATGTTGTCTAAGTACTATCATCGTCCTAAATGGTTGTCTAAGTACTATCATCGTCCTAAATGGTTGTCTTAGTACTATCATCGTCCTAAATGGGTTGTCTAAGTACTATCATCGTCCTAAATGGTTGTCTTAGTACTATCATCGTCCTAAATGGATGTCTAATTACTATCATCGTCCTAAATTGATTGTCTTATCACTTCCCAGTGATATTCTACAAGCCTGTACTTTACTGCTATTGTACAATTTTACAAAAGTAAATTGATCAATTGTGTTTATGTATCATGGCTACTGGCTAACCCGGGCCTCCCTGTTGACATGTAATTTGTTAAGCTGTTGAAAAATGTCGGGAAAACATTCAAAAAATGTATGTTTCTGGGGAGCACATTTAGCTCTTATGTATCGCGAATATTGCTCAAATCGACATTCTGTTAATTCACAAGTGTCTATCGCACGCAATAGAAAAAAACAATATCACACACATGGAGGCATTTCAAACATTAGGAACAACATTATTAGACAACCTCAACGTAGCGCATTCGGGAATCCGAAACTGAAAGGTTTCTGGATCCATAGAAGTAATTGGTAATTGTTATGCTGGGATTGCTTTTCATTGCTTCGTTAGGCTGATTTCCTGCAAAAATTATGTAACACAATGAGGGTCAATATGCAATCATTACATAACTTAATTATTACTTAATTGCAATTTCATAAGTTCATTACTACTTTATTAATTTGTTATAAAAACTTTTGATAAATGTTCATCTGACTATGAATTTGTATATAGGGTGGATTATACACCTGTAAGTTAAATGTAGCACTCTGGAGTGACCATTGTATAGTGCTTGGAGGGATATGATAGTTCCTAGGAGAATTTTAATAATTGTTATCTCTGTCACCACCTATAGTGATATATGTCAAACGGCCTAAAAGTCACGACAATCCTTTGAAGAATTTTAACAAAGTGTGGCCCAGTTCTGGTATCTGTTTAATTAAAGCGGGAGATGACGTGGTCAGTTGACCCGGCGAAAGCTGGACAACGTGGCCAGGTACGACCAAATATGGCCATTCCGGTGTAGGAGGTAGTCTGTTACCCCGGTGAAAGCTGCCCGGTAGAATCCAAATATGGTAATAGTTTTGGGGCATGTATAGCTTTTAAAATACTGGAGCTCGCCGGGTATCGTCAGTAGGTTCCTGGACCAGCAAGCCGACAACATCTTGTTCGTGTCCACTACTCCGAAGCACTACACATTACGGGTCATTTAAGTGAGAGCGGGGGGTTTTTTGGCTAAGAACTGTATGTTGTGAAAACTTGTATATTGGAAGACCATATTAAAGTAATCGAATTGGAACCTGTGGTTGAACTGTTTATTTTAAAAAGAAGCTTGTAACGGTGACTGTGTTATAATTATAATGTATATTAATATTTCATACAGTTTTCACTAATGCATCACAACTTGTTATGACGTAATAATGGCCGCATGAACGGTTTCAGTAAAGTTTAGGTCGTCAAAATTAAAGGTGTATTTTTCCAAGTAGTAAAAGTTATATCTTAACATTAATACGGTAGTTTTACTCTCAAGAAAAAACAAAGTTCTTCGAGTTTGGAAACTTCTCTCACCTAAATATATCCAGTCAGTAGGCCCCGATGCATTCACCTTCATATTCAATCTTTTTAAAACCCACAATACATTTTTGATTTGGTTATGTGGTCTCTATAGTGACATCAAGTATGAAGGCCGAAATGACTACCTTTCATCCTCTCGTTCACCATACCTTCTTAGTGTGGAATAAACACCGAGTTCAGACGAAAACCCAGCTTTAAACCTACTACAGAATTGTACCTACAACTGATGTATATAGCCATTCTGTCCCGCCGTACCACGTGTTGTATTTGTCAAATGTAGAAGTGAAACACATGATTTAACTATTCATCATCTGATGGCTATGAAACAATCCCCGAATGTTTCACATCTCTTCAAATCTCGTAGTTTCTCAGACATCGGGAGTCCATAAGCTAACTCTCCAGCATTATTAGCAAGCAAATGTAACCGATTAACCGAACAGAATTTCGTACGGTAGCAATGTAAAGGCCCTAGGTTACTATGCTTGGGCCCAAAGTTACAAAGTTAGGGCCCTAACATAGAAAACAAATCTTTGCATGTCCTTAAGCAGCTACCGTGCGTTACTCTTCCCCGTTAACAAAGTAAATTCTCGTCTTTGCCCATTTTGAATCTCTTCCCTTGCACTCACAGTCACGTCAAACTTCCGAACCCTCCGCCTGAGTCGGAAATCCATTACCTTTGTTATGTTATCCAAATTTCCCACAACGTGCATTCACGTTATCACTTTCCCGAACGGTAATGGTTTGTTTGGTTTTTTAAGTTCTTCAGAAATTGTTTGTACTAACATTTTGAATTACATAATGAATAGAAAGTGCCCAACTTTTCACACACTTTCTAATGGACTATGGAAATATATCTGCTGTTTCCCATTCAATTTGTTGACTTACTCGTTTTCCGAAGTACAATTGTAGCGAAGCTTCAATGTGTTGACTAACTCAGTCTCTGAAGTAGTGACGCTTCAATTTAACTAAAATGGAAACACTCGGGACGCTACATAAGTTTTCACTTATGATTGTATGCAATGTGACTTCCGCCGGTAGTTGACAAGTGGGTTAGAAATAGCGGCAGGTGGAGCCAATAACGCAGACGGTTGATGTGAAAATCAAACCGACGGTATTGTAACTAAAGTGTTTAAGGTCCAATACAGGTTCAGAACAATAGATAGTCGACCAGTGTGTCTCCAGTCCGTAAAATATTCATATATATTTTAAAAGCTTTAAAAAAAAACAGGATTAGATTAGAATATGGATGTTGTTCCAGTCAAACAGTTTTACACAAAACCTATTGTAAGAGCTGTATAGTTGCCATACATCTTCGACGAAACAGTCATTGCGATTGGTTACCTTGTCGACTATAGGTGATACAACAATACCCTTTCTAGACTAAGTATGTTCATAAGGGGTTGAACGGAAGTGAAAGATTGTTATTTTCGTCAAGAATAGCTCTGAAACATCGTTCTTTGTATGATAATCATACAAGTAACATCTTTGCAGACATCAATAAATATGTATTACACAATAGACAATACTTTAACGTTTAATACACAATAGACAAGACTTTAACGCTTAATACACAATAGACAAGACTTAAACATTTAATACACAATAGACAAGACTTTAACGCTTAATACACAATAGACAAGACTTAAACGTTTAATACACAATAGACAAGACTTAAACGTTTAATACACAATAGACTTACTTCTACAAGTCGCCATTCTCCATTGTAACGTGTCTCTCAGAAACCTTGATTGAACAAAATAATTCCAAATTATTTTTTTCGTTTAAATCTGTATTTTTTTATCCTACGCGCCACTCTCTGAGAAAATATATGGCAACGATTAGTAACCAGCATTCGATATAGACCATGTTTTCTCTTGAAAGAGACTGAAAACCCACATAAATCCATTATATCATAATTATTTGTTTTTCTTTTGTGGCATGATATACATAAAAGTATCCTCTATGTCTACTGCAGTATACTCTAATATTTTGTAGCATGATTTTATTTGTTAAGGCTGTACTTCATTTAGGAGTTGCCGTCCTATATTTCGTAAGGCGGCTTCTACCAAATTAACAGAAGACGACTATTTTCTTGACAAGTTTCCAGGAACAGAAATCAGAAACAAGAAGCGAAAACAGTAGTCAAGATGATTAACATGTGTATGGTATAATTGTGCTTGTCATGTACTTGTATGTTAGTGACAATGAAAGTCCCGACTTTCACTCTCGTCAGAAGCTATCACAGTTCTAGTGTATTCCTCCATGAAGTGCTCAATAAAGAATTTCAAGAAACGTTTTGAAGGTCAATAAAAAAACGTGTTGCCGACTGAAAAAGAATGCAACCGAATTCGGTAGATTAAAAAACGTGTATCCTCGTGTTTCATGAGAGTACGATTACTCGAAGCACCATAATGGGCGTTAATAATTCCAGTTTGTTATGTTTATATATCGGGGATACCCATATGCATGTATAATATAAGGGATAATACTTTTTTCCATAGACAAATTCAATGGAAAATAGGGCACATGTTTAAAAAAAAAAGTTATTTTAAGATAAAATATAAATTTACAACAATACTATTTACAGAATTAATACCTTTATTGGAAACTGTAAGCTCTAACGAATCTACTGATGTATGATGATATATAGTTTTGCATGTCATTATTGTATAAAAGGACTTACATTTCCAGGCTTTTTGAACCTTAAACAATCGATTAGTCAGGACGCGATCAGTCAATACCCGACAAAATTAAACCATTGGAAATAAAACGAACTCTTTATAGCATAGCGGTAGTAACAGTGCTATCGGGCGTGGATTGAACGAGATATGAACTAGGAAAACGCATTGTTACATCAAACAAAATGCAAATTAATGTAAATCAGTAAATAGCTGGATACACACAAACGAACAAGCTACGTGTAATCGATATCAGCGCCGAAAGGTAAGCTGTCAATTTGTTTCAGTGAATTGTGGTACCAGCATTAGTTTGATATGTTTAATGCGTTCAAAAAAGAAAGACTTTAAGGCAAACATGGAAATAATTGGTGGCGGTCATGCAATGTCCTGGTGAGGTCTACGTAATGGCTTCGTTACGACACGTGATGACATGGTAACCATCATGTAATGTCTTGGTAACCATCATGTGATGTCTTGGTAACCACCGTGTAATGTCTTGGTAACCACCGTTTAATATCTGGGTAACCATCGTGTAATGTCTTGGTAACCATCATGTAATGTCTTGGTAACCACCGTGTAATGTCTTGGTAACCACCGTGTAATGTCTTGGTAACCACCATGTAGTGTATTGGTAACCACCGTGTAATGTCTTGGTAACCACCGTGAAATGTCTTGGTAACCACCATGTAGTGTATTGGTGATGACCATGTAGTGTATTGGTGATGACCAAGTAGTGTATGTTAACATTATCTGTCAGAAAGGTATTCAGTAGCGTATTCGATTGCTATGAGAATATTGCTGACAATGTCTGGGTTACCTTATATAAACATGGTTAAATTCTTTTTAAAAGGGCTGTTTTCAAGGGAGGCCAAATGTGTTATTAAGACCTAAATACGTTTTTCAACCGATTTGCTCCATGTTAAAATTGCGTGAATAGCGAGCGATGAACTAGGACGGAGTTTGAGTCTTTGTACCGTAAGGAGGTCATGGTATAGATAAACGTTTAAAATCAATAAAGTGACACTGTACAAAAACTGCCGATAATATATAAGTTAAGTAAACTACGGATAATCTTAACATTTTTAAGCCATTGCTCTTGAAACCGTTACACTGAAAAATGTTCTGACATTAAAAAGAAATTAAAATTATAACTGTTATATATCAGAAACATTAACACCAATACACTGTTCCGGAATCTGTTCAGGTGAATACTTCCAAAAATATGAATATAAAAATATAGACCTGTAACAAACCTTCAATAAAATAACTCTTCAAACATTTCTATGCTAACAACAATAAAATATATATTTATTATAACTTTCGCGGATTTTTTTCAACTAAACCATGAATATCTAGCATTTTCTTCTAATAAGGCGCCATTGAACGGTTTCAGAGACAGATACAAAACGAAGATACTATCATTAACGTCACACGCCCATTAAAATGCAATTCTCTATTGATTATTTTAGTCCATATTAACTGGCACATACATATTAATTTCGTGTATAATTGGATTTATGTAAAACATAAAGTAATTTATATCATCTATTTGATATGTAATTAGTGAGTTTCCGGACTGATATAGTAGTCCGGTTTTGTTATTAGTTAAGTGTGGTATTCGAGATAGTTTCCGGCTTGTTAAGATTTTCCATTTCGGCTTTTAGTATCTCCCAGAATGGATAGTCACGTGATGTTTTCATTTGGATGATCACGTGACTACTACAGAAAATTTTCACTGCTAGGAAAAATTGGTTCATCCAAGTATTTTGCTAATACCCACCTCCTCCCCTGCTTTATTGTCCTCCTAAAGTTAGAAGATATGGTGGATTGCATTTCATATTATAGTTTTACTTGTATGTTAACGAAAAATACTTCTTGTATTTAATATGTCTATTGATATGATTGTTTTACTTGTGTGTATAATGTAAAAGATTACTTACATGTATATGGGGAGTTTTATGGCGTTTTATTAGTAAGAAACCCCCATCTTTTTTGGTTTGTAAACAAATAACTGGCATTTTAATAAATGCTCATTTTTCGACAACCAAAGTGTTCGTTGTTTTATTGCCAAAAAACATAGCAGAGTAGTTGTGGGATTAATGTATGTTCCAACGTGCAAAATACGATGGTATAAATACTTAAGCTGTATCTGGGTCATGCAATATACGAACGAAATATAGGTAACTTTCATCATCAAGGTGCATTTAATAAAGATAAATATTACATTATTATAGAATTCATTCAGAACAACTTCTCTCGAAAGTATCAATAAAACCAAGTCTTCACTAAAACATGCTACGTCAGTAAGGTTAATCACCACAAAACAAGTCACTGACACAACGATAGGCTTTTACTCACAGCAAGGCGGCAACAAGAGAGAGTACAATAATCATGATACATATAAAGCCGGATCCGGGTCCGGAATTCCGGAATGCAACAATTAACATTACACAACATATTTATGTTGGCGCCACCCTTTTTCCTTACAATAAAAGTCCTGCACATTATGGAAGGGTGCAAACTTAAAAGGTTTTTTTAAACATCTTATACCAGTTTACCGAACGATATATTTACTTTCTGCACAAGGTAATAACTAAAGTCGTTAGCACAATATGTCTAGCGAATAAAGACAACTGAAACACGCTGAACACTAACATTTAACGCTAATAAAGGATATAGTCATCATAACGTTTTGGCACAGTCTTTTGGCGTCTCGGACGACTGGTCTGATTGTCCAAACTACATGAACTAGGGGACACATCATCGCTGGTAATAGATTCTGGGCTCATCCCAGATCCCTTTAGATCATCACAACTCGGCCGAGGGCTGGTATCCGGGGGTGGCATCGAGATGACAACTGGAATGTCTGGAGTTGCAGTTGGGGTTGGAAGTGCTGCAATAGGTACGACTGAGTTGTTATCATCATCATCATCAATGCTTAGGTCTTCAGTAGGAGTATCTCTAGAGCTACGAGTTGTGCCACACTCAGTTACTTTGTAACAGTCAGACTTCTTCACTCTGTAGGAGTTGGCACGTAACTGGTTACCAACAAATTTCTGTATCTGGCACCACAAACCATCAAGCTTTGACACCAAATACCTGTCGCGAGCTGATGACTTATTACGATCCGCGTAAAGATAAACCAGATCACCAACCTGGATAGTAGGAACAGTGGATACACGCCCATTTGGAGCCTTGGCGTGCTGACTAGACAGGTGATTGGAAAGTCTGCGGTCATATTGTGACATAATTAAGTCCTGGTCAGTAATAGGGATTTGTCTGTTCATGAACTGGTCTCGCTGGGTCCACATTTCTCGTGCAGATAGCCCGCGACTCCGGATGCGCGTATTCATCCGAGATGTGGCAAGTGAAAGGACAAGAGCGGTTACCGCCCGACACATCGGATCTTGACGTAAGATCTCATCCTCGAGTTCTTGTATTGCACGTTCCGCAACTAGGTTTTTGTTTACGTTCTTAGGGTTTCCCAATTCCAATGTCAATCTGTATTCCGTAGCAGTTCGTCCTTGACAAGAGCTTTGAAACCGGGAGCCGGGTCAGTGCGTATAACTGCATATGGTCCATCAAGAGGATGGAGCTCAATGCAAAGACGTATAAGTGCATCCCGTAGAGTCTCACGCTGTTCGTTCTCAAGTAGAGAGGTAGCCGTGTATGATGTGAAACACTCGCGGACAACCAAAATAAGTTGCTTTTCCCGTTTGACAACGTCTGCCGCGAACATGCACCCGACAGATACAGGTGGGTCTTGTGAAGTCTGCTCGAGGGCAAAGGAAGGAGCTTTCTTGAGCGACGCGCACTGATGGCAGGTGTCAGTAACCCGCTGTATAGCTGTATCCATATCCAAGGCAAAGAAATAACGATGGACAACCGTCTTAAGCTGATGACAGGTAGCGAAATCCGATGGCAGAATGGCTGATCCAGACACATGCTGGATGGATACCTGGAAACGGCTAGCTGTCGACAGAAATGTGGTGACCCTAGGACTGGCTGAAAATTCACCTCGACACAGCTTCTCAAAAGCCTGGACACACGGCTTGCTGTCTCTAAGAACACATGGTTTCAAGGATGACTAAATGATATATGCACTAAAGTGCTTGACAGCCGAAGCGATAGATAAAGCCTCAATTTCACAAGGCATCCAGGTTGCTTGGTTACCGCGTAGCTTAGCACTGAAATATCCAGCAAGTTCTGTTCGATTGTCGCGTGACACATAAAGTGTAGCACCGAGTCCGGGGTTTCTCACAGCTCCATCAGTAACGATCCAGAGCTGGTCACTTGGGCGAGGTAGTGTAATAGTGCGACTGTGGGATACGGCTGACTGGGCCTTTCTGAATGTCTCGAGTAGTTCATCAGACCACAGAATGGTGTCTTTTGATTCACGTCCAGCTACAATTTCATCTAGCTGTGATAACAATGTAGAATAACCTTTAACAACGCGGGCTAAAACCTTATATGCGCCGATGAATGATCGGAGGCCGAAGACTGTAGTCGGAGGGCTGCATGTTGAGAGAGCCGCAAGACGGTGCGGACTAGCCTGAAGGGTGCCAAGTCGCCACACCCAGCCAAGAATGGTCGTTTGCATCGGGGCAATAGTAGTCTTTGTGGCAGACAGATTTAAGTTACAACGGTGTAAGTCTTGCAAAACATTTCCCCAATTTTGACATAGTTCTTCAAAGGAATTGCCACCAATGTATAAGTCATCCGCAACTTTAGCTACGCATCCGGCTTCAACAAAGTCTCCTAAAACCCGACAAGTGAATCTTCCAAAGCGGTCTCGGACCCGGGCATGCCTATGGCCGAACGCACGTATACTCGTACTCCCTTATATGGTGTGGCCACACCACAGTACTTCATTGAGTCGCGACTCGAAGGGATCTGATAGAACGACTTTGTCAGGTCAGACGCGATTATGTATTTCCATTGAGCCATCTGGCGCAAGGTTGAGTCGACGTCTGGCATAAGTGATGGTTGGGGTTTGCTGTACCTCCCAACATCTGCAAAGGCTGTGACTAGCCGAAAGCCACCATTAGGTTTTTTTAACTAGAAAGGATGGGTTGACGTACTCCACACACATACCAATATCTTCAGGACGCTTAAAAACACCTATTTTCTCAAGTTCATCGAATTTCCCTTGTAGTTCTACAAGCTGAGAACGGGAGTATTGAGGGACGCGACCTTTCCTTTAAGGTGGTTGTGAAGGACCCATATTGACCTTTGCCTCAAATGGGCCGGCAGCACCGTTATATCCACTGAAATGTGGGTTGGACACAGAGTCAAACTCATTTAAAACTTCACGAAATTTGTCTTTCACTTTAGGGGGCATCAAGTTGTCCGGGTCAAGGTTAACATTTGCAGAATGCCTTTGTGATGTCATGTTAGAAGGTGCTGGTGTAGACACAGTTGAGGAGGTTGGGCACTGAGGATTAGGCGGCTCCGTGTTAGGTACGACAGCAGCTCGAACTTTACAGAAATGTACATTACGCTTTACAATCTGGGGCTGGTCCGTGAGGTTCGGTATGCGAACTTTCCCAGCAACGCTTGTTACGATGGAGGGCTTTGGCCAGGTGGACGAGTACTTCACGTCTGCACGTGTATCATGGGGCTCTAGTGCAAAAAAAACGTTACCAGCCTCTGGGAGGTCACTGGGAAGGTCTAGCTCAATAAAATCACCAGGCCAGATTGTTGTGGGTGAGGAGGACCTCAGAACATGAGCCCTTCGGATAGCATGTTTGTCCATCGCAGTTTCGATTGAGCCATATGTGTAGACACTATCTTCAACGATGACTTGATGTCGAGAGGGGCGAATTGACACGTCATTTTTTTCCATAAATGGAATGCCAGCCAACACATATGTATCTAAATTTTCAACGACTAGACCTTCAAAATACAGACGGTGTCTACCGCATGTAAATACAAATCGTGTCTCTCCGATGATTTTCAGAGGAGATGACCCGTCAGCCTGATGAGCGGACTGGAAACTGCTAATAACGCGAACACCAAGCTTTCTAGCACAGGAGGCACGAATCATGTTGCCAGTGGCACCACTGTCAATAGTTAAGCGAACAGAGTGGTGCTCATAAAAAGCATCTATGTACGGAGACTGACGGACGCGTACCCGGTTAATGAAGGGCGAATCGTCGCGTGGATGGTCCTGTTTCACCTCTGTATCACCTCTGTAACCTTCGGCGAGACATCTGGCGAAGTTAACGTCCAGTGATAGGGTGTAGATTAAATTTTGTCGCCAATTCTCGAAGGATGTTACTGTTTCTGATGTCGTTAGACACCACTGCTTAGGTGCCCTGTGAGTGTGGGCCATGTTGTTGACGATCGTGTGCTCACGGTAGAAATCAACTACGGAGTGACTTTGCTGACACAAATTATGTGATGAAAACGTTCTGTGATGTCTTTAAAATGACAACATGGGTTCTAAGACCGCTGCCACCACGCCAGTAAGGTTAATCACCACAAAACAAGTCACTGACACAACGATAGGCTTTTACTCACAGCAAGGCGGCAACAAGAGAGAGTACAATAATCATGATACATATAAAGCCGGATCCGAGTCCGGAATTCCGGAATGCAACAATTAACATTACACAACATATTTATGTTGGCGCTATTCGTTATGACAGGCCTAGTGCCCACATGAACTTCTCTCCTTTAATGTGTTACTGGAGAACAGAAATACAAAATAGTTACGAATATTGTTGATCTCACAAAACATATTATCATGTTCTTAATTGATAAAACAAACATTGTCCTGGAAAATATCAAGTTACGGCCCCAATAACAATAGACGTACCTTCACTGTAAAACATTGACATGGAATGTCTGCTGGGGGCAATGTCGTCCAAAAACCTGTATCAGGTTATTTATATTGTCAAGTATGTATAGCTTAGTAAAACACGAATGTAGATAGTCATACATTTATACAGATTGCCCTATGTTTCAGTGACTTGTTGTACGACCAACGTTTCCCTAGTTAACGGGCCATATGGAGTCGACAACTCATCTATGACGTCATCGAGGGATTGGTCAAGTCCAGGTATAAGTATATGTGAAGCTCATCTTGGGAGATTGCATATGCAGCCATACTTTGCAAGTGATGGGACTGAATACGGCGCCTGGTGCCCACCTACCAACACATTGACAGATTATTTACAGGTACTGTAAGGACAGAGGTACCGTACAGCTACAAACACCGTGACAGATTATTTACAGGTACTGTAGGGAAAGAGGTACCATACATCTACAAACACTGTGACAGATTATTTACATGTGTTGTAGGGACAGAGGTACCGTACACCTACAAACACCGTGACAGATTATTTACAGGTGTTGTAGGGACAGAGGTACCGTACACCTACAAACACCGTGACAGATTATTTACAGGTGTTGTAGGGACAGAGGTACCGTACACCTACAAACACCGTGACAGATTATTTACAGGTGTTGTAGGGACAGAGGTACCGTACATCTACAAACACCGTGACAGATTATTTACGGGTGTTTTTGGGACAGAGGTACCGTACACCTACAAACACCGTGACAGATTATTTACAGGTACTGTAGGGAAAGAGGTACCGTACACCTGCAAACACCATGACAGATTATTTACAGGTACTGTAGGGACAGAGGTACCGTACATCTACCAACACCGTGACAGATTATTTACATGTGTTGTAGGGACAGAGGTACTGTACATCTACAAACACTGTGACAGATTATTTACAGGTACTGTAGGGACAGAGGTACCGTACATCTACAAACACCGTGACAGATTATTTACAGGTGTTGTAGGGACAGAGGTACCGTACACCTGCAAACACCATGACAGATTATTTACAGGTGTTGTAGGGACAGAGGTACCGTACATCTACAAACACTGTGACAGATTATTTACAGGTGTTGTAGGGACAGAGGTACCGTACATCTACAAACACCGTGGCAGATAATTTACGGGTGTTGTAGGGACAGAGGTACCGTTCACCTACAAACACTGTGACAGATTATTTACAGGTGTTGTAGGGACAGAGGTACAGTACACCTACAAACAGTGACAGATTATTTACAGGTACTGTAGGGACAGAGGTACCGTACACCTGCAAACACCATGACAGATTATTTACAGGTACTGTAGGGACAGAGGTACCGTACACCTGCAAACACCGTGACAGATTATTCACATGTGTTGTAGGGACAGAGGTACAGTACATCTACCAACACCGTGACAGATTATTTACAGGTACTGTAGGGAAAGAGGTACCGTACATCTACAAACACTGTGACAGATTATTTACAGGTACTGTAGGGACAGAGGTACAGTACACCTACAAACACCGTGACAGATTATTTACAGGTGTTGTAGGGACAGAGGTACCGTACATCTACCAACACCGTGACAGATTATTTACAGGTGTTGTAGGGACAGAGGTACCATACATCTACAAACACCGTGACAGATTATTTACGGGTGTTTTTGGGACAGAGGTACCGTACATCTACAAACACCGTGACAGATTATTTACAGGTGTTGTAGGGACAGAGGTACAGTGCACCTACAAACACCGTGACAGATTATTTACAGGTACTGTAGGGACAGAGGTACCGTACATCTACCAACACCGTGACAGATTATTTACAGGTGTTGTAGGGAAAGAGGTACCATACATCTACAATCACCGTGACAGATTATTTACAGGTACTGTAGGGACAGAGGTACAGTACATCTACAAACACTGTGACAGATTATTTACAGATGTTGTAGGGACAGAGGTACAGTACACCTACAAACACTGTGACAGATTATTTACAGGTACTGTAGGGACAGAGGTACCGTACATCTACAAACACTGTGACAGATTATTTACAGGTGTTGTAGGGACAGAGGTACCGTACATCTACAAACACCGTGACAGATTATTTACGGGTGTTTTTGGGACAGAGGTACCGTACATCTACAAACACCGTGACAGATTATCTACAGGTGTTGTAGGGACAGAGGTACAGTGCACCTACAAACACCGTGACAGATTATTTACAGGTGTTGTAGGGACAGAGGAACCGTACACCTACCAACACCGTGACAGATTATTTACGGGTACTGTAGGGACAGAGGTACCGTACATCTACAAACACTGTGACAGATTATTTACAGATGTTGTAGGGACAGAGGTACAGTACACCTACAAACACCGTGACAGATTATTTACGGGTGTTGTAGGGACAGAGGTACCGTACATCTACAAACACTGTGACAGATTATTTACAGGTGTTGTAGGGACAGAGGTACCGTACATCTACCAACACCGTGACAGATTATTTACAGGTACTGTAGGGACAGATGTACCGTACACCTACAAACACCGTGACAGATTATTTACAGGTGTTGTAGGGACAGAGGTACCGTACATCTACCAACACCGTGACAGATTATTTACAGGTACTGTAGGGACAGGATTATTTACATTTACTCTTGTCAGTCTCTTCCTACCTGCCTATTTAAAGAATACACACTTAGGTTTTGAAGTAAATGAGAAATGCGATTTTCATTAATCAGTCACTTTTTTAACAACCGAACCCTGAACAATGGTCATTGTCCTATTTTCATTTCGTTGTCGGTACCTCAGTTTCCTTAAAGCGACATTGCTTTTTTTCTTTATTTACTTGGTTTGTATATGAAATACGTTATTAATTCATGTCCGTCTACTTGTACAAATTCGGACTCTATGTTAGCCTTGTTTCGTTCATATTTTCTCTCGATTTATCTAATTAAAATTCAGGCTTTCATAAAACGCAAGCATTCTCTATTTTTATTTCCGTGTTCTCCCTATTAATGGACGATTGGAATGAGGCATCTTATCTTTTCATTTTGTTTGATACTGACTACATTATCATTGCTTCGTCAGTTGTAAAATATACTCTGTTACACGCTATTTATCTACATAACGAAAGTGAACACTTACTTTCGTATACCCAACCCCTATCACATACCCGTAAAGACTAAGAATCCATACATCTATGTGCCAGTGCTAAGAAGAAAGACATGTTGGCATACAAGATTGACATGTTCAGACTAAAGTTTCGTTTTGTATACATAGTTTTATACAATGTCCTTTTCGAACTTATATTTGTCATAGATCTAAATGTAAAGTTTGTACGATACACATTCAATAGGTAGAGTTCGACACCCCGAAGACTGTGGTTGCCATTGCCACCCAAGGGAGAGTACAAAGTCCCAGTGGTCCTTCGTTCGAGTTCTACACGAAGTCGTACCTCGTCCGGTACAGCAATGACGGGGTCACATGGTCTGACGTCATGGAAAATAGTTCCCCAAAGGTAAAGTCTTCACAATTTTCAGATAAAATCAAGCAAATACAAATCAAATCAAAGATTTGTATCCATAACTAATTCTAACGTTATACTGGGTTTCAAAAACGCGATGTAAACCATCAGGCTGGTAGTTAAACATGACAATTAGGGCTCTAATGTTTAGTGCTATCACCCGCTGTTAGATCACTGACCTTGACCTCAAAGTGAAAGGTCAGAATGCATTTTTTCCCAACCATTCTTGTCCGGACGCTAACTTTCGAACGGTTATCGATATTGTAATGCATATTGATGTATACCCTTATCATTCACTGACGATGTGCAAAATGCAGCGCTCTGTCATTAGATCTTTGTGACCTTGATCTCAAGGTCAAAGGTCAAATGATTGTCCAGCCGATTACTTTTAAACCATTAA
>NW_022982648.1:0-23886 GCF_902652985.1 Pecten maximus
ATTTTCGGGGACGCCTCATACATACAGTATGTCATGGTTTCTATTGTTTTCGATTGTAATACGATTGTGATGAAATGTTTACTACATTGCTTATAGACGGTTTAGATACCATTATGTCTTTTCTTTATAAGTTAAAAAAACCATAAGAAAACAATACCACAAACGTTTCCGAGGCACAATAATCCTCAGTCCTTGTAGTGTCCTTTGTATAAGGTCATGTTACTGAATCGACATGAACAGCTTTTGTGATGCGACATGCTGGAGTATGTATTATCTTATTACATTATGTTTGGTTTTCCTTACCTATAAACATAAGATGTATTTTGAACTATTGCACGGCTAAAATGACTATTGCACGGTCACATGCGAACTATTGAACACATATTACTCTTTGGAATCTGGTCACATGCGAGCTATTTAACTCCTGTGACATTTCAGTATTTCGTCCTTCCCTTTCAAGTGTCTAAGTCACTCAGATGTCAACACTGCCAACGACAGTCATGGCGACTTGTAGGCTGCAGAAAAATCAAGATGTCAGTGATCCTAAGTGTGTTGTAGTGATTATGTTATACAACACGCCTCGTGCAATAGAACATCGATCGATTACCAGTACCTCGAGTCAAATTTTCTTATCTATTGCACAGACACCCATGATATATTCGTATATTAGTCCATGTCAATGATACGATAACAAAACAATTGTTACGATTTGCGATTATTTTCCCTAGAGGTTTCTATAATCATTAAGCAATATAGTGAATAGGTACTACTGTTTCTGAGAGATTAAGATAAAAAAAACAATCTTCACTAAAAAGTTAAAAGTAAAATGTACAGAAAAGCAACATGAACATATAACTAAAGTAGAGTTATAACAAAAAATGACAACTAATCATGGATGCCAGGAGAATTCTCGTGCTGTCATATTCTATCTGCGAACCAATTAAAATGTTATTCCCAGCTTGTATGTTATCACTAGTGAGCTAGAACTGCAAAGTCTATATTCTAAGTAAGGTTCACTGCATTATTTATAACGACACTGTGCCATCATTTGCCCTAACAACCAGTGGGCGATGATCAGCAGCCGAATGAGAGAAATGTATATCCATGTGATGTAAGAGTCTATATAATGTTTGGTTACAGACACTACAGATTACTTTCAGTCGATTCATTGATGTAGTGAACAAGCTATTGACGTGATGGCCGCTTTGCATAATTTTAGCCATGCATAAGAACCATCGATCAAATGGAAATAGAATGTCTGTGCTTTATTTTGCTTTTTACACCCATAGACGCTTCAGGCAAAGATGTCTCCGGTGAAAATGACCAGTTCAGTAGAATATATCGAGTTGTGCAATCGGGTTTTAGTTTGGAAACAATCAGTTCAAATACAGGAGTTCGAAACCGTGTAATGTGTGCCACACACTGCATTAATGAAGGATGTTTATCGTTTTCGTACACAGCAGAGAACAAAACGTGTGTTACGTACACCCACCCAGTTGTCGAAGTAAGCAATGGTGACATATCAAATTCAACTGTGTACTTCTCAAGGGCCTTGGGTAAGCGCTTGTATTTGTCACACATCTTTACACTTTTGACGAAATTGTGGATTAATATCTACAGATATTTTATCGTATAATAAAAAATCCTAACTTTAAGCATATTTAAGCTGTTACGTTTACGTCTCAAACAAAATGAAAGAAATTCTGACTGCATTCAACGCAAACATATAACATAACCTATCACAAAAAACTCAGATAGTAACGAAAGAAAAGTTCGGTCCAATGTTTCAAAACGGTGATTTGAAATTAATCTGTAGAGCACAAAGAATTCCTTATTTTCATCTAAATAACTTACTACATGTATTACATTTGTCAATATAGTGTGACCGGGTGGGGTGTCAGACCGCAGCTTCCCAAAATACACATTTAGCTCTCACCACACGCATGCACGTCGCACGCACGAGAGGCTGTCCTTAAATGACCTTAGCTGTTGATAGGACGTTAAACAAGTAAAACCAAACCAACTGACAATCATTTCTTTTGAGTAATGGTGTGCACCGGGGCGATTTTTAGAGGAGCTAGTGTTTATGTTCATGTTATGATACTGGAACTCTTTAGTAACTCAAGTACCAAAACGAACGCCATCTTGAAAAACACTGGTGCCATTGAACTTGAAGTGTTATTTTTCGGCATCGTAAAAACTTTGAAATGGCAACCACGGTGGCCATTTTATAACATGATTGCGCAACAGTTTTCCTGAAAAAAAACAACACCTTTTTAAAAATTCTTCTCAAGTTCCAACTGTGGGATTCAGCACAAACTTACCTGAAATGACCCTGAGATGGTCCTGACCAAGTGTTGTTATTTTCCGGATAGGTCTGAAATCCGAGATGACCGTCATCTTGAAAAACACATTTTAAAATTCTTCTCCAGTTTCACTGGTGCCATGGAACTGGAAATTGGTGAGGAGCCAACAAAGTGTTGTTATTTGTTGTTATGGTTATTACAGTGCCACTATACATGCTACTGAGTATGTATACTACAATAGTACAAGGGTCTTAATAGTCAGATGACCGTTAAAGCCCTTGGGCCTCTTGTTGTACTTTGTTGCCTTATTTTAGGTGTCTCCTCAATCAATCTAATTACAAGAGGCGCAGGGGCCTTAACGGTCATCTGACTCTAAATTAAAACCCTTATATTATTGTAGTATGCATTCTCTGTAGCAAGTATGTAGTGGCACTGTTGGCCATGGTGGCCATCTTGGATTTCTGACCGACCGAATAAATAATAACACTTGGTCTGGACAATCTAAGGATAATTTCTGGTAAGTAAGAGCTGAATCCCACCGGTGGAATTTGAGAAGAAGTTTGAAATAGGTGTTGTTCATGAAAACCATGATTGCGCAATCATGTTACAAAATGGCCGTCATTGCTGCCATGTCAAAGTTTTTACGAGGCCGAAAAAAACAACAACACTTAGTTTGCCCTCCTTCCTTAACATTCTCACAAATTTCCAGCTCAATGACACCAGTGGAACTGGAGAATAAGTTTAAAATGTGTTTTTTAAGATTGCGGATATGGCGGCCATCTTGGATTTCAGACCAATCTAAAAAATAACAACACTTGGTCGGGATCATCTCAGGAACAATTCAGGCAAGTTTCAGCCCAACAGCACTGGTGAAACTTGAGAAGAAGTTTAAAATGTGTTTTTCAAGATGGCGGCTATGGCGGCCATCTTAGATTTCGGACCGACCCGAAAAATAACAACACTTGGTCGCAATCATATCAGGATCATTTCAGGCAAGTTTCAGCTCAATAGCACTGTTGGAACTTGAGAAGAAATTTAAAATATATTTTCAAGATGGCGGCTATGGCGGCCATCTTGGATTTTGGACCGACCCGAAAAATAACAACACTTGGTCAGGATCATCTCAGGATCATTTCTGGCAAGTTTCAGCCCAACAGCACTGGTGGAACTTGAGAAGAAGTTTAAAATGTGTTTTTCAAGATGGCGGCTATGGTGGCCATCTTGGATTTCGGACCGACCCGAAAAATAACAACACTTGGTCGCCATCATATCAGGATCATTCCAGGCACGTTTCAGCTCAATAGCACTGGTGGAACTTGAGAAGAAGTTTAAAATGTGTTTTTCAAGATGGCGGTTATGGCGGCCATCTTGGAATTCGGAACGACCCGAAAAATAACAACACTTGGTCGGGATCATCTCAGGATCATTTCTGGCAAGTTTCAGCCCAACAGCACTGGTGGAACTTGAGAAGAAGTTTAAAATGTGTTTTTCAAGATGGCGCTATGGCGGTCATCTTGGATTTCGGACTGACCCAAAAAAAAAAAACACTTGGTCGGGATCATCTCAGGCAAGCTTCAGCTAAATCCCACTGGTGGAACTTGAGAAGAAGTTTAAAATGTGTTTTTCAAGATGGCGGCTATGGCGGCCATCTTAGATTTCGGACCGACCCGAAAAATAACAACACTTGGTCGCAATCATATCAGGATCATTTCAGGCAAGTTTCAGCTCAATAGCACTGTTGGAACTTGAGAAGAAATTTAAAATATATTTTCAAGATGGCGGCTATGGCGGCCATCTTGGATTTTGGACCGACCCGAAAAATAACAACACTTGGTCAGGATCATCTCAGGATCATTTCTGGCAAGTTTCAGCCCAACAGCACTGGTGGAACTTGAGAAGAAGTTTAAAATGTGTTTTTCAAGATGGCGGCTATGGTGGCCATCTTGGATTTCGGACCGACCCGAAAAATAACAACACTTGGTCGCCATCATATCAGGATCATTCCAGGCACGTTTCAGCTCAATAGCACTGGTGGAACTTGAGAAGAAGTTTAAAATGTGTTTTTCAAGATGGCGGTTATGGCGGCCATCTTGGAATTCGGAACGACCCGAAAAATAACAACACTTGGTCGGGATCATCTCAGGATCATTTCTGGCAAGTTTCAGCCCAACAGCACTGGTGGAACTTGAGAAGAAGTTTAAAATGTGTTTTTCAAGATGGCGCTATGGCGGTCATCTTGGATTTCGGACTGACCCAAAAAAAAAAACACTTGGTCGGGATCATCTCAGGCAAGCTTCAGCTAAATCCCACTGGTGGAACTTGAGAAGAAGATTGAAATGTGAAAAGTTTACGCACGGCGCACGGCGGACGACGACGGACGAAGCATGATGACTATAGGTCATCCTTACCCTTCGGGTCAGATGACCTAAAAATCTAGATGGTCATTCACACTATGTTACATAAACATCTAACGACATCGCATAAGGGTTCACGTTCTGATGACCTTTGAGAAATGTATAGATCACTTTCAGAGCGAATTGTCAATCTGTCGATGTCATCGAAGCCAACCATTTCGTCACAGCATGCAATTGAAGCAAACCATTTCGGCACAGCATGTATATACATGTAGCTTAATGCGCTTTCTGTTACGAAATAACTTGAAACAAATTGACAGATTATGCAAGCTATGCACTCTACTAATGCTAATTCGGACACATCAAATTCACTTCCAAGATTCTGGAAGTAGTCATTTGATTGGCTAATCCAAAAGATCACCCCGACGTAACCCCTTGTGGGATGTTGTTAGATGTTCATGTAACGTTGTAAAAATGACCATCTAGATTTTAATTAGATTGAATAGAATGTGGCACAAAATTAATTCATATCAGCGGTATTCTAAAATATGTTTATATACAAAAATCTATAATATATGAAATAATAGATGAAACCTTGAATCTAAATGTTTGTTAAGAAAAAGGCAGATTTTTATTTTATTTTATTTCATTATTATTATTTTGTTTTCCTTTAAAGAATTAAAGGTAGACAGACACTTATGAATGAGAATAGTCTCGCTCAGTCGCCTGCAACGTACAAATGTCGTTTACTTGGCCTAAATGGAAACTTTTCTGTAAACATAAAAAACAAACCAAACCAATCCTTCAAGACATAGCAGCTACCTCTTCCTTCAATATATGAAAACTAGCTCTTCTTTCAACAAACGGAAACGCTATAGCTTAACAACTTTTCTACAACAGCGTAACTATCGCTGCCACCTCACAAAATCATTTATAAAAACAACCGTTACTTTAACGTGAAAACAACGTCGCTTAAAAATGTGATATCAATTATTACATGAACGTATGCTAATGATGTTTTTCAACACATGCCAACTATTGTCATAACAAATAACTGACATTGCTTAAACACATGTCAAACATGGTTTGTTTATCTCATGCCAACCGTGACAACGAAGTTGTTTCAATCGCCATGGTCTCCTGATAACCACACTTACCTTAGCAAAATACAACACTTATTTTGTTGTCACAACATTTGTTTTTTAAAGACATTTTTTATTATACAACCTGAGTATTATAGAAGAATTTTTAATATTTTTCCCGATAAGACATGAAGTTAACAGAAAATTTACAATCTAATATCGCAAATAGCAGTGCCTTCCTGAACTTGTATGGACAGACAAATGCATTCAATCCATATGAAACTTAAAGTTATATTCAGTTAAAATGAAATAGTAACATATTGCATAAAAACAAGGTCGTTTATTAAAAATTCAAAATGCGAAATTATTCGTATGTTAAGCAAAATTCCCTTACTATCATCGAAGCCTTTTTGTATTTAGGAAACTGCAGCTTAGTGCCTTATCACCTTATTTGGTAAAGCTACTCGTCGACAGAATCCCAAAAGCAAAGTTTATTCACATTCTTTCACTCACTTATAGTTTCCCAAATGCCAAATACCTTTTCGTTTTCGGTTTTAGTCTCTGGTGTCTACAGCGTTACTACAACAGAAGGGGAAAATCTCGAGCTGTTCTATGACATGGACACAGCAGAGGGACCGTGGATTGTAAGTATAAATCAAGATAAAGGAGGTCTGGTTTTGAATTCTTAATGTGTATCCCATTGCAGCACCGGCCTTGTAGAGACGCCTTCCAGCAATTTATTCCTGTGATAAAACGGTTTTACATTCCCAAATTTGAGATGGTGACAACACAAGTTTACCTGATAAGAGCCACCACAGCAATGATTTTATAATATCACTGGTTAATTTCATAAAGTAAAAGTCAAACGATACTTGAAGAGTACACCATCCATTTATCGGCTTTGCCATTCCTTCAGTATGATGATTTGTGTCGGGATATTGTATTATTTATGCAGTTGATATGTCATAACGGATCCTGATGGATGGATGCATTATACTTTTGTATTGTCATTCCAACGTGACGAATATGTTCTCCCAAGGGATGCGACAAAATATTAGATATATGTTGTATAGAATGACAATTGCAGCATCAAGATATTGTTTTTCCTGATATGAACTAATATAACATTTTGATGATTTACTTTAATAATATCATGAGCAAATATTCCTTCTTGCCTTTATTACATCATCGTTTCATTGGGAAATATTTTGTTTACTTATACTAGCTGGTCACAATCACCTAATCTAGTTACATTGATCGTTTACCACAGAATTTGTAATCAATACCTGCCAATCACAATTATGCTTATTAAAATCCCAACAGGTGATACAGAGACGAACAAGTGGAGACGTAGATTTCAATCGAAATTGGATAGACTGCAAGAACGGTTTTGAAAATCTACAGGGGGATTTTTGGATCGGTAAGTATATATCAGCCTACAGGACAATTTCTGAAATATTACGAACTAAGTTTTAGGACAATAACAACGTCAAATGATTAGATTACGGAGACTATTTGGCATCAACCGTAATGCATTAAAACCTGCGAACTCAACTTTCAAATCAATCAAATTAAAATCAAGATGGTCATTCTCACTACGTTACATGTAACATACTGAGAATGAGCATCTATATTTTTAGCCCACCATCATCAGATGGTGGGCCATTCAAATCGCCTTTCGTCCATGGCCCGTCGTCCGTCCGTCCGTCCGATAACAATTCTTGTTACCGCTATTTCTGAGAAAGTACTGAAGTAACTTCTATTTCCGAAAAGACCATACAAAAATCCGCTCCAAAACCTACAAAGTTCCTTTTATCAGAAGAATCTTTTTTAAATAGATCTGGTCGTAACGCAGCGCTGCGACAGTACTTAGCTTCTCCTACCGTTGCAAACTACAGTAGTTTTAAAATCTGGAGGGTAAAGGCTCGGCGATCAATCAAAACTAACAAAAAGAATAGCTGGAAAGAATACGTGTCTAAAATATCATCAAATACATCGTCTAAAAAAGTATGGGATATGATCAGAAAAATAAGTGGGAAAAGGAAAACATCACCATCCTCTCACCTTATCAACAAAAACAAAACATTTTCTTCCAAATCTGAAATTGCAAACGCATTTGCCAAAAATATATCCGAAAATTCATCAGTCAAAAATCACTCCAGAAAATTCCAGGCATTTAAAAAGGAGAAAGAAAAGAAACGGCTCAATTTTAAATCATCAAACACTGAAAATTACAATAAACCCTTTGATTTACCAGAACTGCTTGAATCACTAGGAAAATCACAAGATTCAGCAGCTGGTCCTGATGAAATTACATATCAGCTTTTAAAACATCTACCAGACTCGTCATTAAATTGCCTTCTACATATATTCAACCAAGTTTATGCTTCCGGAAAGATCCCCGAGTCAAGGAAGGAATCTACAATAATTCCAATTCCAAAACCCGGAAAGGACGCTACTGAACCAAATTATTATCGCCCTATTTCTCTGACAAGTTGCGTCTGTAAAACACTTGAACGTATGATTAACACCAGGCTAGTTGGTTTCTCGAGTCAAACAATATCATCAGCCCACTCCAAAGCGGATTCAGAAACCGAAGAGGGACGGTAGACCATTTGATCCGACTAGAAACGTTCATTAGAGAAGCTTTTGCCAAGAAAGAACACCTTGTTGCCGTATTTTTCGATCTGGAGAAGGCATACGATACTACGTGGCAGTATGGTATAATGAAAGACCTGCATGAGATTGGTGTGCGCGGGAATCTCCCGAAATTCATTTCAAATTACATATCTGACAGACACTTCAAAGTTCGCGTTGGTTCAAACTATTCTGAAACAGACAAACAAGAAATGGGAGTTCCTCAAGGCGGAATCCTATCAGTAACACTTTTTAGCCTAAACATTAATAGTATAGTTCAATGTCTTGGTCAGTCTACAGAAGGCTCACTATTTGTGGATGACTTTCTGATCTGTTATAGATCAAAGAACATGCACACAATAAAACGACAACTCCAACAATGTTTAGGCAAATTACAAGTATGGGCAGATGAAAACGGCTTCAAATTTTCCAGATCAAAAACTGTATGTATGCACTTCTGTCAAAAACGAAAACCACACAATGACCCAGATCTCACACTTGATGGCATTGAAATTCCCGTTGTCGAACAAACTAAATTTCTCGGACTAATATTTGATTCTAAACTATCCTTTGTTCCACATATTAAACATCTGAAGGATAAATGCTCAAAGGCGCTGAACATTTTGCGTGTCCTCTCCCATACTGACTGGGGTGCGGATCGTGAAATGCTTCTGCGACTGTATAGGGCACTTATTCGATCAAAACTTGACTATGGGTCCATATTAAACCTTCGCTAAATATTGAAATAGATATAATGTATTGATCGAAATCAAGAGGCTATATTTTTGTTGTTGTTATCAAATTACTAATGAATGTGATATGAAACATGAACTTGTGCATATCATTCATCATGCCTAGTATGAACAAATATAATACTGTTATTATCATACATCATACATGCACAAATATAATACTGTTATTACAATACATCATACATACACAAGTAAAATACTGTTACTACCATACACCATGGACCTTTTGGTTATCAAGAAGAAGTTGTTTAAAGAATTTAGCATATTTGACCACTGTGACCTTGAATGTTTGGTTTGGTTTGGGGTTGTTTTTTTTAACGTCCTGTTAACATCTAAGGTCATTTAAGGACGGCCTCCCGTGCGTGCGACATGCGTGCGTATGTGTGTTTTGGGAGGCTGCGGTATGTTCGTGTTAGTCTCCTTGTGCAATGCGGGCAGCAGGTACAATCTTACGCCCTGCCTGCAGGGTTAAAGGTCAAGGTCATCCATTTGATCAAACTTGGAAGCCCTTAATCCCTGCATGCTACTGACCTAACATTGGGTCTTTGGGCCTTATGGTTATCAAGAAGTTGTTTAAAGAGTTTAGATTATTTGACCCCTGTGACCTTAATGAAGGTCAAGGTCAATGTAATTAAAATATAGATGGTCATTCTCACTACGTTACATGTACATCTAACAACATCGTATGCTTCAGTGAGGTAGCACTATAAATCGGCAAAAGTTCCGGCCTATCACAAGGAGATTTAACACGAACACACCGCAGCCTCCCAAAACACACATACGCATTCACCACACGCATGCATGTCGCACGCACGGGAGGCCGTCCTTAAATGACCTTAGCTGTTAATAGAACGTTAAACAAAATAAACCAAATCCCATAAGGGGTCACGTCGGGGTGACCTTTTGGATTAGCCAATCAAATGACTACTTCCAGAATCTTGGAAGTGAATTTGATGTGTCCGAATTAGCATGACTAGAATGCATAGCTTGCATAATCTGTCGATGTGTTTCAAGTTATTTCGTCACAGAAAGCGCATAAAGCTACATGTATATACATGCTGTGCCGAAATGGTTTGGTTCAGAGGCATGATGTGACGAAATGGTTTGCTTTGATGACATCGACAAATTGACAATTCGCCCTGAAAGTGAACTATACATATCTCAAAGGTCATCAGATCGTGACCCGTTATGGGATGTTGTTAGATGTGTATGTAACGTAGTGTGAATGACCATCTAGATTTTAATATAATTGGGTCAAGGTCATCCATTTGAACAAACTTGGTAGCCCTTTTTTCCAGCAAGCTACAAACCTAATATTGGGGCTCTGGCCCTTTTGGTCATCAAGAAGAAGTTGAAAATGTAAATTGTTTAAGACGGACGACAGACGCCGGACGACGCCGGACAGAAGGCGATCACAATAGGCTTTGTCTCAGTGACCTCATGCAAAATCTATATGTATTTTCAAGCATATACCAAAACAACTGCGAACTACTCCTTGTGTATTGTTATTTCCATGACATTGTGAGGCGGCCTTTAAGCCAATCAAATTGCATTGAACCACGTTATTAAAAAATAGAGTTTTTTCCACGTTTGGTACAAACTGAATGTTATGCAACAGTTGTAATGATTATTTCATGCCTTGGAAGTTGAATAACACCCAACTATTTTGGTAGGACAGAGATTACTGGATGTTAAAAAAGCATTGATGCATGCAACTCAGTTTTAACCGACTACTCCGTAAAAATACTTTCTTTAAGAAACATTTGATAACATACAAATTATCATAATACTTCAAATACATTTGTTCAACAAAATCAATTAACAAATATATATTAAAACAATTTTATTAGGATTAATGTAATATGATGTGACGTTGTTGGACAGCTTTCAAAATTGATTGGAGCATATAGATATATATAGGCAGCCTAGTCTAGTTAAGACTTCCCTTTCTGATAACAATTAATTTAAGTTTCTGAGCTTTTTAAACTATCTGGATTTAAGATTGATAACAATTTGAATTATATTTTCACAATGTTGACGTGTGGTTGGAAAAAAAATGAAAATACTAATTTTGAAAAAAAAAAATCCAGCATGAATGGAACGATGCTGGTACATTTAAATGGACAGGTATGTTATATATAACTCAATATAAGGCCATAAAAATCCTCATTTCCATGCATGCTGGAGGCACAATTACGGATTAGCATTTTTATTTGATTAAAAAATATGAAATCTAATTAAAGTATAGATGCTCATTATCACTACACTACATGCTCATGATACGTAATGAGAATGATCTTCTAGATTTCAATTAGATTGAAAAAGTATATAAAACATATACATTTTTTTTCGCTTAGATTCTAGATAGAAAACACAAAAATAAATAGATAAATAACACAAAAATGAAATACAGAGAGCTTTGATCGCACTGTCATCATTAAATCTTTTTCACCAAAACCCAACACGCTAACACCTGGGCTACGGAAGCATACAATTTGAGGAAGTACATTTATATTCTATAGCTATGAAACTTGTCAGTGCCATGAAATCTAGATATATTTATATATTAATATAAATAAAAACATACAACAATAAACAAAAACAACATCAATACATAGTAAATACTAGTTGCTTACATGTTTGCGAAGCAGACGGCATATTAACATAATCTCAGAACTAGAATGTTATTTTCCATTGATAGTGATTTCACATTTAAAGGAAATTTGTTGGAGGAGAAAAAATTAATTTACCTTTAATGAATTTAAATTGGTACAGAAAAGAAAGTTGTAAACATTTGGTATCGAATTTATTAACTAGATCTTCCATATATAGTATGATTAAGGCAGGGTGATACAAATGCTTTCCTAGATATTTCAAAAACTTATTTGTCCCAATTTTGGTGATATTAAGAAACATGGTGACTCGGAGCATTTATATATTATCGGGAAAAGGTTTGGTTTGGTTTGGTTTATTTTGTTTAACGTCCTATTAACAGCTGAGGTCATTTAAGGACGGCCTCCCGTGCGTGCGACATGCATGCGTGTGGTGATTGGGTATGTGTGTTTTGGGAGGCTGCGGTATGTTCGTGTTAAGTCTCCTTGTGATAGGCCGGAACTTTTGCCGATTTATAGATGTAATTTGTATAAAAGTACATCACACTCAATCGTGTCTATCGCATCATCATCTTAGATTTCTTCAACGGAATATAATCCTGGTCAATATTAGGAAAGCACCACCAGGTCATCGATAATGAATCCTCCTTTCCATTGGCCACCTTAATTGGGCCGTTGAGGTTGGCTTGGTAGCAAAATGTGTACCACCACCCCCCACGGTAATACCCGGCACAGTCAAAGCTGGGGTAGTAATCGTTGTCTCTGTCGTACGTGCTGAAGTTGCTGCCGTTATGGACGGCCATAGCATCATCTAAGCAGTAAAGAAGCATAGTTTAATACAGTCCACACATTGAGCTGGCCCAAACATGCAAGTCACATTTTAGTCGTTTGCTTAATAAAACGAACCGAAAGAAAATACAGCTATAACATGTGTGCTTTAATACAAAATAGCATTGGGTACAAGAGCTCTTTGAAGTAAAATAGGGTCGGAATATGTGAAATAAAATCAGTTATAGAAAACCGTTATCTAAGTATATCAGTAAATGTTTATCTCAAACACGATATACATTTGTAGTATATAGTTCAGCGATATGTAGTAATCTTCACGCCGGTTTAATTATCTTTCAATATGGGGCTGAAATTTTATTTTCTTCCTTGCTAATTATCAAAATCATATTCATTTAGAGAGTGTAAGATAACCTTAATTTAACATAGGTGTGTATGGCGGGTGTCGTCTATTTAAAGTAAGTTTTGTATGGGGTATGAATTCAATTTGACTACCGGCGTCTGAGTCTGGTTAGCCATTAATAGAAAAAAATATTAACACCTACTCCTACTGTATCAACAAGGTGTAAGACATGGAAATACGGAAGTTGAGATGGGCTTCGATTCACTTAGCATTTAAGTTCAATCCTACTGAGCTATCAAGTGTATGCAAAATAATGCAAAGTAGCTCGTACCATGGTTTAGATTCCATCAATATCAATGTATGTTTTTCTTTGTCATGTCACAACGATTTAAATATCCTAAAATGGACCAAAGGCCGTCGTGATAGCCGACGATTAATAAACTGTGGAACGGAGGTAGGGTATATATCTGAAAGCGATTTTGCAACGGGCAATCTGAATCGTTGTAAACAATATCAACTGCAATTGTCAGTCTGTCCGTTGTAAAACAGCTCCGATAAAGATTAATCTAGCAAAGATCTTGTTTTGATATCATTATTCTCTCTTGTTTTAGAAGCCTGACGGCGATCAGGAAATCATAGTTGTCAATCTTACATGATTAGTACACATGAACAGACAGACCAGATCTTAATGGAATTTGATACATCAAGTTTTCGTACATTTTCCTTAAACATATTGGAGTAATTATATGTTTAGGTTATCTAACTAATAAACAGAAGACTTACAGGAAACGTTGCCGGTGAATCCCTGCACGAAAAGTGTGTAATTTTGATGTTCGTTGGCCAGCTGGAATTTCGAATATTGTGCATACCCTTTTCTTCCGTCCCAAGCCTCTAGTTCAACACGTAGGATTCTCGGCGTGTTTGTCAGGATGTGAATAATGTCATTGCCTTTTATATAAAGAGAAATGTAAGATGACCTTATTAAATCATTTCCATATGAACACACATTTGAAGTACGGATCTTGATTATATGCCTTACATTACTTCGATATTTCAAATACTTTGTTTTACGAACCCCCCCCCCCCCCCCCCCCCCCCCCCCAAAAAAAAAAAAATAAATAAATAAAAAAAATAAAAAAACAGATTATAACCTTCCCAGATTATGTGAAAATAAATGGCAAATATCAGCAGAGTAATTAAAATAATTAACAAAGTCCATGCTGTGATCAGGGACCCTAGTAACAGCGTTATATTCCAGACAACATTAGTACCTCATGCTAACGTAATTGTTTCCACCCCAGGCTTGTTCTTCTTAAGGTATTCTGATGTTATTCTTGCTAACCATTTTCTTGATTTTGAAAGTTATAACCTTGATAATAAATTATGTGTTGTCAAAACATCATTTCATTTCAGGTTGTATAATACTTAATCAAGCACATCTTTTTTTATTATTCATTCGGAATGGAAATATGTTGATATTAAACATTTTGTATATTTTTAACATTTCTAATACTGGTTAATTGGAATACCAAGGTTGCGCTGGTTGACATTCCAGTTCGACTTGAATAATTACTGAAATAAAGCAATTGCCACAATTCTGGTAAATACAGTTTAGAATGTGTGCTTGCTTTTTGGTTTAAAATCATAATCGTAATCCTTTAATTCAACAAACTTGAACCTATACCGGTTCTTGTTCTATGGGTAGCTAATATCAGTAACCGATACCGGTTCTGGTTCCATTGGTAACAAACTGATATCGTTATAACATAACTGGTAAAACTTTGAACCACTTTGTGGTTATGTAATCAGCAACCATTGTTGGATTCATTAACAAGGACTGGATATTAGACTTGTTACCATATTTCCGTACCATTTCTGTCAACCATGGTTTAAGATCTGGGGTTTTGTTTAATCACAGGCTTAAATGAGATCGATTGGCATGCTGTGGGAAGGGGGACAATCTGCATTTTTAGTTTATCAATTCAACGCATTCGTCGGCGTAAGAATTGTACCTGCTGCCCCCATTGCATGATCGTAAGAGGCGACTAAATTTGGGATCTTATCTTTTCTCTTCTTTCTTAACAACTTTCTTCTTCCTAACGTCTCCCTTGCCAATGCTTCACTTTTGGCCTTTAGTTGAGCGTTCGCCCCCGTGAGGAAGGCTTTGGGTTCTGTCTCCTGGCCGAGACATACCAAAGTCTTTAAAAATGATAGTTGCTGCTCCTGTTTAGCGCTCAGCATACACGGAGTGGGACGACTGGTTCGCCCGTTGTCAGTATAATGTGACCGGGTGGGGTGTGCTGCTGGATGTCTTCGGCAGTATGCTTCAGTGAGGTAGCACTATAAATCGGCAAAAGTTCCGGCCTATCACAAGGAGACTTAACACGAACATACCGCAGCCTCCCAAAACACACATACGCACTCACCACAAACATGCATACCGCACGCACGGGAGGCCGTCCTTAAATGACCTTAGCTGTTAATAGGACGTTAAACAAAATAAACCAAACCAAACCAAATCGTCGGCCTGGTATGGCTTAGCAGACACAAGAGTCAAGCATTTATTGTTTTGGGAAATAATTAAAAACTGGAAACTCGTTCAACAAGGTGCTATAATGTTTCCATGTATGAGTAGTCACTTTCTAGGTGACTTCATCATTGTGGTTCTAAGCTATATGGCGGGCAGCGAACCTTCCAGATCATGTTCAAGCTTACATGGCGGATTCACAACGTTTTTCCGAAATATCTCTTACTAGTTTAGTCTTAGCAACTGAAAAGTAGGGTTGATTATATGACGCGTTTTAAAATCATTATCGTATTTATTCTGCCTTGGCAAGGTTAGGCCAATAAGCCACTCCCGCCATATAATGTATCATATATATATATACTTCATGTTGATTAGATATTTCGACCTTGAAGTGTATCTCACATATACTGCGTTCACGATAGACTTACCAATCCAGTAATTTCCCAGTATATCCCCAAAACCATTCTTGTAGTCTGCCCAGTCTCGATAAAAGTCAACATCTCCACTTGTTCGTCGCTGTATCACCTGTTAGGATTTTGATAACATTGTTAAGATCGACATGACAAATAACAAATACAGAGGGCACTGTGAGAAGTCGCTGTAGCTATCAAAGTGTATTGAGGAGGTCAATCTGAATTCATATCAATGTAACGTGCACTACGGGTACAACGGAGCAGTCACTTATCCAAAAGCTGACCATACCCGACGTTGCTTAACTTTGGTACACAGACACAACACTCAACCGCACAGTCACAAAAGTTAGCTACTATACTATACAGCTCAAATGCTCATATCCATTAACCATAACATTAATATTATTTCTTTACATATATAACGGTACAAGTAGAAACGTGCTTGGTATCTATTCCAAGATATAACCTTGGTTTCTGTATGATGCAATGGTAGTTATTTCCTTAGTTTGGTTTGGTTTGGTTTTATTTGGTTTACGTCCTATTAACAGCTAAGGTCTCTCGTGTTTGCAATATGCATGCGTGTGGTGAGTGCGTATGTGTATTTTTTGAGGCTGCGGTATGTACGTGTTTAGTCTCCTTGTGATAGGCCGGAACTTTTGCCGATTTATAGTGCTACCTCACTGAAGCATACTACCGAAGATACCCAGCAGGACACCCCACCCGGTCACATTATACTAACAAAGGGCCAACCAGTAGTCAAAGTCCCAAAACGCTAAGCGCTAAGCAGGAGTAGCAACTACCATTTTTAATGACTCTGGTAGGTCTCGACCAGGGGACAGAACCCAAAGCCTTTCTCACAGCGGCGAACGCCCAACTGAAGACCAATAGTTAGGCATTGTCAAGGGAGACATTAGGAAGAAGAAAGTTGTTCAGAAAGAAGAGTAAAGAGTAAAAAAGCCACGATGTTCATATACATTTTTCTACCATATATATGAACACCTGTACCTATACGATATAGGTACTGAAACATAAATGTTTGTTACAAGAATAAATACATTATCGATTAAGTAATAACGACAGTAGGGACAAATAGTTTCGCCAAATGGGCAAGACAGAAAATAGTACACAAGAAACGAAGTTACACAAAATAGTAAAGTTATGAAATATTGTAAGTGTATTGCCGCTAAACATTTCCTCTGTTAGACCAAATGCTAAAGACTATGGTCCTTTTTTTCAAAAGCAAGTCTTATCCACTAACCAGTTTCTCTTCGGCATTCCAAGCACGACTACCTTAGAAATTATTTATAGCCACTGATATCACGGCGTCTGTGTATTATATTAAGCTAATGAACGAGTAGCCCCGATCGTGTATCCCGCTCAAGAGCGAGTCGTTCCAAGCGTGTCTTCCGCTAACGTTTGAGACGCCCCCATTGTGTCTCCCGGTCATGAGCGAGTCTAACCCCATCGTGTCTCCCGCCCACGCGCTAACTGTGATACCAATTGTTCTCTGACATGTCTGAGTACATTCAGTATCCCCTTTCATTCATTGTCACCGAAACCTACGGGGGCGGGGTTCGAGCGGGTATGAGTAAGAAGCGTTTCCACAATCGGAACTCCTTGGATGTGTTTGACGCATGACACCGGAATGAAAGCATAACTTGCTGTCTATGTGAAATAAATGATTTCTTTTCGGAAATACCATTGACTACAGAAAACGTGATGTTATTTTTGAAAAATAGTTCGCTTGTTCCACTTGCAACTAGACGCCAACAAACAAATTGTGGCCGTCATACTCAAAGCAAGTAAGAAGTAATGAAATGGGTTTTTTTTAAGAATTCTCGAAGGAATGTGGCCGAGAAAAATATACCGTATTTCAATAATTTTAACCAACGGAATTTGACTGCTCTGCTGGATATCAAGTTAAAATTTTTGTTATTTTTTCGTTAAAATAAGTTTTTGGTCTTGCTCTGGGAAAACATATTTGTTTAACCCCGACATGACACGCCTCGGGTGAATAAATATGCGCCATCGGGACACATGAAACGCCTAGGTGAACAAATATTCAAGTGCAATGAAAGTATATAATATACCCGAGCTGTCGGTTAGCTTATATTCCTGCTATGGAGTTCAACGACCCCTGGTGATAATCATGGAAACTAATTATATAAGAAGAAGTTTGACAGTATAATATGTTCAATTGAAAAGGTTATTACAATGTGCAGAATTACACACATAAATAGCTTTTAATGAAGGGAATGCTTATCAACATACCCAAAATATATTATTATTGTATGTATTCTCGCCCTTTTTAAAGATTTATTTTGCGACGATACATGTATAATACATCCTCCCATTACGATATACAAGAACAGTTTCGCTGCAAGTAGTAGGAACCAAGCCATACGTGTAACTACGTACACATGTAAAAAAAACTTGATACCAAAACCGTCAAGGCAGATGGCAATGTTAATTATTAAAATGGCCTTTGTATATGCCAGTTATTTCCACATCTCCTATAGATAATCTTGAACATCGTAGTTCGAATTTTATTATCCATAAATTTATCAGTCAGTAAGGGCATATGTGGTATGTAAATACATATTGTATAGATAACCTTGAACATCGTAGTTCGAATTTTATTATCCATAAATTTATCAGTCAGTAAGGGCATATGTGGTATGTAAATACATATTGTACCTTTATCTTTCGTCAATAGATGGTAAGTGACATTGCAGGTTTTAAACTACTTTTACTTTGTATTTTCAATGGTACATTTGATAAAAATTATAAGTTAAGTTTAAATACATAACTGTATATGTAAATATAAATGAACAAGATATATATAGGTGTGTATTAAAAACAGGGGAAAATCAGATACTGATTGATAGTTCTGGTTGAAATGAGTCACATAAGCAAAATCGTAATACATGTTGTATGTCTTCTAAAAAACACACACACACACACACACATAGCTTGTTCAGTTCAGTTCAAAATGAGAATTTTTCATCTTGTTTGATACTTACAACCCACGGCCCATCTACTGTGTCCATGTCACAGAACAATTGGCGACTTTCCCCTTCTGATGTAATAACGGGGTAGACACCTGAGGAAGATCCCTTTGGGACGTCTGAGCACTTGTTGATGACTAAACATAAAGCATATTTGGCATGCGTTTATGTTATCATTTAATGAAAGAATAAATAACAATTGGAATTTCTTTTAAAAATTGCGATTGGATATGCTTTTATTTAAAGACTTCATAAATCTAAAACATCGACTAGAACTGTCGCCAGGATGGCTGAATAATACCCCCGCAATCTGCACGAGTCAATGGTGAATTGGAACTGTTCATTGGAGGCTAACTAAGATAACCCAGTGATATAGTGACTAGTTGCACTAGCAACCATAATTTTGAGAAAAAGAAAGTGAGATGCACATCTACACATGGTCCTCTATATTTGTGTGAAGTTTCATAGAAATCAACTCTTCAGTTTAGGAGTTGTCCGGACAAACTTATGGTTCTTATCGGAAAACCTGTTTATAGTGACCAGTTGCAATAGTAACCATACTTTTGAGAAAACGAAAATGGCATGCACATCTACACATTATCATTAATATTTGTGTGAAGTTTCAGTGAATAGGCCCATCGGTTTAGGAGTTGTCCGGACAAAATGTGTCTACCGACAGACGGACGGATGGACAGATAGCCTGATTCCCGTATACCCCCTAACTTCGTTACGGGGGTATAATAAAATAAAGCCTTCCTCTCTGGCGTTACTGTTTAGTAATGGAATAAAGGTAAATCGTGATTAAGCACTTCGCAATATTCGTAACTCCAAAAACGGAATTCACCTGTACTAACGTCCGCATACGGGGGTATTAAGACGAAAATGAACCTTATGCACAAGCTCTCTTCGCAAGAAATTAGGTTTCATTTGGTTTTATTCGGACCCAACAAGCAAGCAAATCCTGTCCCAACAGTAGCGGGATCGACATTAAATGCAACATATATACCAGGTCAAGGCCGCTATCAATCTAGCGGAATGATGTAATAAATGTTAGGAGACCTTTCTAAAATACCCTGATGAGATTAGTGTTAAACTAAAGGACTATTCTAAACTGTCTTCACAGTGATGTAATAGGACACATAAAAGTTGAGAAAAATGGGGACGCCATTCTAAACAATTTTAACGGGAATAGTGATGTACTAAATGATAGACGTGTATAAAAATGTAGGGAGACCATCCTAAACAATCTTTCCGAAAAGAGGAAATAGCGAACAGGTGGAAAGATTGGACAGGGATTTGCAAAGGAATAGCACGTATCATTCATTAATAGATATATAATTTACTCATAGACATAGGAGTTCACATATAGATGTAATTCACCAATGAATATAATTGATTGATATACAAAATGTCAATATGAATTAATAAATACACTTACATGTATAGTTCACCTATCTATTAAGTCCAAACATAGCTATATAATTCATCAATAAATATCATTCATTAATAGATCTAATTCACCAATAGATGTTATTCACTTAAAGGTATTATTCAGTAATAGATTTAATTTACCTATTCATATTATTCACTATTTAGCTTGTTACGTAGGACGAGCGTCGAGTAGTTAGATGAGAAATGAAAACAACATTGGATATGAAAATTAACAATTTATTTACAACAAAACAAAAAAACACACTCACTCTCAGCCATTTCCACACAAATTTAGATTCACTAAATTAAAGTCTCTGCTCCAAAACAATGGTCAATCAAATCCACAAACGCGCATCAAACATGTGCGGTATATCTGTAGCTGTAGCTATAACTGTGCCAGTCCATTACACATGACGTATTTCCAACCGCAGTCAGAATACAAGTTAAGGTTTCCACACAGGATACCAACAACCAACAACACTAAGCACGTTGGTTACACAAACACCTTATGTGACACATCCAGACACTGACACTGTAGCAATGCTGGAGCACAAACCTCCTCAAGCTTGTCAGTGTTTAAATCACTCCTGTACCTCCTGACCTGTCCTGGCGCTCGGGATGTAATGATGGCTGACCATCCTGTCTGATGGTCCTGGCGCCGGCATTCCCTGGCGATGGTATAGGCCCTGGTAGGGGTTCATATGCTGGTGTGACCCTCACATGGAGCTTAAAGAATAATAATACAAGTTGTCTAATACTTGCACACAAACCTCACTTATACCGAAGTTATTACACAACAATCTTAATCAAATAATTAATATCAATATTAATTATTAATAGGAAAAAGGCTAAATTACCGTTATGTATTACTCACAATATACTACAATGTAATAGATAATGATTTCACAAACGACTATGTGCGGGCTCAGAATATCCTAAGAACTATGTTGAAAACAATGCACACATCATACGGCCACTCAAGGCTTCCATACTTTTCAAAACATGCATACGTTCTCACCTGAGTACACTTCAAATTTATAACATTAGTTTAAGTTATAATAATTACAAATATATATACACATAGCTTAAATAATATTTATGGCAAATTACAAAGCAATATTCGTAAATATATACCTTAAATAAGCACAACAAACAATAACAACAATGTTACGCATCACTGAGCCGCACGAGTGTTTACCAAAGATATTTATCAAAAATAGGGCTATGAAAACAGTAAAATAGGTACAGAAATATAAAGATAGACTTACCACAGTCTGACATCTGTGCCTGATATAAATTCCACTGCTAACGCAGTATAAATAGGGTAAAACACCCGTAAATCGCGGTCCCAGACTTTAACTCATTATGACCTCGCACCTACCTGGTCACACACTCCCGTACGGTAGCCAATTAGCAACATATAATTACAAACACCGCACGAAAACAAATAACAATTATATACATACGACGTGACATAGCTGCATCGTAATTCACTATTTTGCTTCACCGTGTACTTGTGTTGCAACCGTCATCATATTAAAGTTTGTGTAATGCCAAGCAGATACTGGCGTACTTCAAGGATTCGTGAACATCAAGACAAGTAAACAGATAGTAAGTTTATGAAAGTTCCAAGCACATTTATTATTATTATTTTGGAGATACATTGCACCCAAAACTCTGTACATGGCTTCATTACTTCTTAATAAGCCTGAACACCTACCGGTACCGCGATGTTAATAATTGCCGTTACACAACAATGAGATAAATCCCGAAAAATTAATACGATTAATATTTACTCAGAATGATTTCTCTATTATGTATTCTTTGATAAGCTGGTAAAATAAAGTGCTGTGAAGAAGTTATGTGAAAACGTTTTCACGGTTTCGTAAAATGTCATTCGTCCTAGATAGTGACCTATCTAGCGTTGACGTCACAAGTATACCTAAATTGTTTCTTTTTTATCTGTTGTAGGTTTTACTCTATCTTCGGATAGCGCTTGCTGCCATCTAACAACTCATGTCGCAATAAGCTCTCAGAATAGCTTCAGTGGCTACAATCATATCAACCTTCTTCAAAGTTCATTTTCTTTGCGTGCCAAGTAATGATGTATGAAAAGTTGGTACAATGATTGAACGTCATTTCGACAACGTAAACGGTAGTATGAAACCATCAGTTTTTAATGAGTATTTCCTTATTGATCGCTAACCATAAGATACCATGGTGCCAATTGCGTTCATACTATCGCATACAAAGTCTAACTAAAATGCAGTCCTTATATAAAACTGAACAGTGTACAATTTTTTGCCTTTTTGTAATTGCTAAATTATGAAATAGTACCTCAAAATCAATAGATATATTATAATATAGCATCTTTTAAAATCAAAACGCTTACCTAGATCCTTTGAGAAGTACATAGTTGAATTGGTTACGTCAGCATCCTTCTTTTCGACAATTAAGCGAGAGTAGGTGTCACATCTTTTGTCGGCCTCAGTGTACGAGAAAGACAGACATCCTTCGTTTTTGCAGTGCTTTGCACACATAACACGGTTGCGAATTTCTGTCTTTGAACTGATTGTATCCAAACTAAGATTCGATTGCACAACGCGGTGTACTCTCTTGAACAAGTTATTTTCACATGTATAATTCATGTCTAAAGCGTTGATGGTTGTAAAAAGAAAAATGAAATATTGAAATATCATTTTTCCGTTTTCAGTCATATTTTGTTAATTGAAAAAGAAGAAACCAATCGCATCATTCCTAGATATACCTTGCAATGAATTGACTGAAACTAATCTGTAGTCGTATCAGCACACTAAAGAGGATCTCGCATCACATCGCGTAAATACCGTCACACTTCCTGCTTGTGTCGTGGTTGGTTATTAAGCCACACATGATGGTACTTGGTAGTCATCAATAATACAATTATTTCCTTTGCTACAAAGTTATTGTAGTCAATGCATTTAGTACATAGATGTTTTCTGATTACATACGGCCCCAGTAATATTATGCTACCAATGGGATATACGAACAGGATCTCAAACACAGCTAAGGAGAGACGCCCCTCACTCGATGGATGATTCTTTAATTCATTTTCAACAGTAAATGCGTAAACATTATAAGGACCATAATGAACCTGTTTCAAATAGTAAACAAATTATTCCCTGATAAATCATTATCTTCATTTCAATCCCTTTTACGATTGATATCTTAATAAAAAAAATCTGAATTGCATAATGAAAAACAAAATAATATACCAATTAAAGTGTTGATTTATAATCTCTATAATATATTTTCAATGTCATTATATGTCCGTCGCAATATCGAAAAATAAGTTTGTTGGAGTTTATGTAATACAATAACACAGTTACACTCCTGTCAAAAGTTCGAATTACTTGCTTTCTATCCGTTACTTCCCATATATCTTATTTGCCAAAATTTCAAATGCCTTAATTAGGAATACAGTTTCATGCTTGTTCGAAAACAACTTGTATGATTTTTTTTTCATTTATACGAGCTACTTCTCTCATATTATATTTCGTCTTGTATCATGTTCAATGGTTTTGTTAGGTTTATTTTGTTTAACATCCTATTAACAGCTAATGTGATTTAAGGACGGCTTCCAGGTGTGTGTTGAG
>NW_022982649.1:0-50304 GCF_902652985.1 Pecten maximus
CCCATTGTCCAAAATTTGTTGTATAGCATCAAGGTAGTGTTCCTCGTCATGTCTGTAATAGATCAACAAGCATATTATACTGGGTATTACTTTAAGTATTGCTGACCCCCAATAGCGTCATGTCTGTAATAGATCAACAAGCATATTATACTGATTGCTGACCGCAATAGTGACTATGGTTCTTTACACGTGTAAGTTTTATCCAAATCCTTCAAGGAATGAAGTTTCTAGAGTGCTGACAATGATGGTGACCTTTACCTAACACCCCTAAAACTCAAATGCTAGAGCACTGAGAAGGATTTTCTAAAAACAATAGTGACCTTGACATTGTCCCAACAACTGTGAAACTCAAAGATGTCCAAGATATCATAGTGCTTTATGAATGTGTAAGTTTTATCAAAGTCCCTTCAGGAATGAAGCTACAAGAATACCGACAAAAGATTTTCTAAAAATAGTAATAGTGACCTTGACCTTACAACCCTGAAACTCCAACTTGTCCAAGATATTATGATCATTTGTGATTGTCTCACCAAGTACCTGTGTGTCTCTCAAGAAGAAAAAGGTATTTTGTAGTTTTTTGCTATATATTTTTCCTATTGAACCCTTCCCCTGCAGCCCTATAGGGGAGCCACACCATCCATTTATATACATTGGATCGGATCCCATTTGCCCAATTAATCATTAATGCTCCAGGAAAATTATATGAATGGACTAGAAGCAACTTAAAGGATTAAACTCAGTTTCCACAATTGGACCCTGCCTCTCAGGCTCCAAGAGGGCCAGACCCCATTTTATACAAAATTGTTCCCCTTTATTCAAGGATGCTTCAGACCAAATACCGAATAATGGCACAGGGCGCGGGTAATTGACAGTGGGGCGCCCTTATTAAGATTAGTTATTCTGAAGTTTTATGAAACAGACTATACCTTATAGCAGAATATTCAGTCATAAAAATATTCCAGATAAAGATATCTATTCATTATCATATATTAAGCTTAAACATCACTAGAATATTCCTGTAAACCTGTAAACCATGCGAGCTGATCTTTAGACCAGAGAATGTGTGTTCCACCATTTATGTTCAAATGGAACTTTTTTTGTGTTCTATTTATAGACACAGGTGATTTTTTCCCAGATCATATCTTTGACCTAATAATTGATTTACAATGTCTTTAACTAGCTTTCTGTTCTGTACAAAAGTTGTTAATCAACAAGAATGAAGTCTTTTACTCTATCTTCAAATAAAAGATGGTAAGTTATTATTTGTATGTGTGTTTAGTTTCGGGTGCTCTTTGCACTGACATGTCATCTGTAGCCTGTACTGTAGGAATAGACAAAATATGGCGAAAACTTGTGTTCCAGTTACTTAATTTGCTTAAGAAAATTGAAAACATAAAGTAGCAAAACATTTCACATGAATTCTTACTTTTGAACACCATTTTGACACTCAGTCAAAGATTTATTTCCTTGAAAAAAGGTAGGGGCGCCCTTATTAGGTCAAATACGGTATGGATCAGATCCATTCATTCCTACAGAAGTATCTGGATTTTAAAGAATTTGCTATCGGTATGTTTCCCCTATTGAACCCACCCCTCAAGTACCTGGGAGACCAGATCCTCTGTTTATAAAAACAAAATTGGTTTCCCTTCATCCAAGGATGCTTCACGCCAAACCTTTTATTTCCTACAGAAGGATCTAGGAAGAATTTGTGATATTTCCCTTATTGGACCCTGCCCCTCAAGCCCCTAAGGGCCCAAATTAAACCAGCCATTTATACAAAATTGAATCTCCTTTCCACAAGGCTGCTTCAGACCAAATTTGATTAAAATCTGCTCAGTCGTTCATGACTATTAGTGATTATTAGGAAACTCGAACTTATCAGAGATATTATGGTCCTTTATCAGTTTGAATTTTGATCAAAATCCCTCAAGGAATGAAGCACCTAGAGCATTGATGATAAACTTGTTACATAAACATACATATGTATGTACGAGACAGAGGGAGAGGAAAACTATAGTCCATCCGTTTCACCAGTACGGAACTAATAATGGCTGTATAATTAGGGAAACTGATCAAACACAGATTAGCGGAAACGACTGTTTACCAACTCAGTCTGCAGATTGATATAGTGCAAACAAATAGACATATCAATTGGATTTCATTCTTGTACACCTCATCACACCTCGGCATGTATTATACGTACACCTTATTTGACACATATACATGTACACCTCATTTGACACATATACATGTACACCTCATTTGACACATATACATGTACACCTCATTTGACACATATACATGTACACCTCAGCATATATTATACACATGCTCTGCTCTGCTGGTCATTTGACTAATTAAGGAGTTAAGGTGATAGTGTAGAATTGTTATACATACAAAATCCAATACATGTTGTGATGAAATGTATCTTATAAATACAGTACATTTGACCAATTTAAATTTAAGGTGTATTATTGACTCATATTTATTATCAAGTATAAATTAAAACTATCATCACTTAAATTCTATTCACATAAACATGAACTCAATTCTACAACCTACGACATAATTTGAGTATGATAATAAGAGGGAAATGTAACATGAAATCACCTTTTCTTTCGTGAGACACCATTAGATCCGTTAACATGATCTCCGTTAGCTTTGCCATCAGAATTTATCACATTTCCATTCACTGTTTCTGCTATTGTATGAAAAGACAACCAGCTGAAATCTGAAAACATTCTCTGATAAATGCCTTGTAATATTTTAGAACAGGTCACTGAACTCTGAAATGAAGCAAGATCTATATTAAGGTCTCATGTAGACACATGTATATGTTTATAGATTTAAGGTTTTCAGTCCAGTTGTTTTACATAATAGGGATTGACAATGGCTCTACAACAGAAAATGTACCACAGCATTATTATCTATTACTCCCATTACTAGTCACTTACCAGACTGAGGTAGTAATAAAAGTGAGCTATTGTCACACAGAAACAAATTTTCTATGTTTGGTAAAAGTGACCTTGACCTTCGACCTTTGGATCTGAAAAGCAATCCCAAGCAAGCACTTTTGGTCAGGAAGATCTGTATGAAGTTTGGGTTTGATCAGATGAAGGAAACTCTAGTTATCGCACAGAAACAAATTTTCTATATTTAGTAAATTAAGTGACCTTGACCTTTGACCTTCAACCTTCGAACCTGAAAAACAATCCCAAGCAACTGCTTGAAGTAAGGAAGATCTGCATGAAGTGATCAGCTCAAGGGCACTTGAGTTATTGCACGAAAACTCCTGCGGACGAAGATGACACTGCCGCCAACAAAGTGAAACCTACGTTCAGTACGTTGCCTGCAACACATTGACACTTAAAACAGATATGTAAATAATTTAACATCATATTATACAGCGAATTATATTCAGCATTTTGCTTTAGCTTGTAATGTACAATTCTATGCCTGAAAATAGCTAGCTATATATAAATAGAATCTACTCAGCATCACAGCATTAGTCACTCACCAGACTGAGCATCACAGCATTAGTCACTCACCAGACTGAGATAGTAATTAAAGTCACCTAGATGTATTATCTACTCTGTTAAACAGTGGGCAAGTTCAATCAGAAACTATGATGAGTATGGTCTGGCTACAGTAGTGACAAACATATTGGGTTATGTAATACACACGTGTACAGAAACAAGAAGTTACAGTGGGCATGTCTAGTCGACTATGGTTCAACCACCAACTTTACTTTGGTGAGAACTCAGCAACTAGACTTAATCTGTGCATGCATAACCATTTGAAGCACAGTCGTGTTTGTATATATATATGATAGAAGTTATAACACAACCAATATGATATTTAAGAGTGTGGCATTTCGATGACTACACTGTCAACTTCATTTTCAATAATATTAAATAAAATCCCAATTGAAAATATATCATACATATTTAAGCCGAATTCCCAAAAGTTGCAGTTTGTGTGTGGAACCCACTCTCCAAGTCTACTGGCAGCGAGGCAGCTAACTTGGGAAGTCAGTCTGCGTGTCAGTCTAATTGTCCCTTGTATACATAATTATCTGTTAAAACGGACAATAATAAGCTTTAGGCAGTGACTGGTGGTGAAAGGTGTTTGTTTAATCAACACCATCATCCAGGTGAGGGCCTAGAATGTATTCATACCATACGTACCATATTAGACTCATCTGTCAATACACTCAATAAGATATGTTCAAGTAACCCTGGTAAATAACAGCCGCAATACACCACTCGGCTAGATCTAGAGTTTATTTATTTATGGGTTTTACGTCCGCTATTACGGCCTTACGTCCTTTCAGCTGACGAGTGATCTAGAGTTATCTTCTCTTTAGGTCGATCGGTTCTAGAGTTATCTTCTCTTTAGGTCGATCGGTTGAGCGCAAGACTATATATATATGGTACTTCAAAACAAAAAAAAACTTTTTGAATATCTTTTGTTCAGGAATCATTTGATGTTAATAAATCTTTATATGAGAAGATATACTTCTGGTATAATTACAGTATTGTAAACAATGCGATCAAAAAATAACAACCAGATAAAGACTATCTTCATCGAATAATTCAGCAAACAGGAAAAGAAAACTTCAAGCTTCATTTTCAACTTCAAACCTGATCACAAAGATTACAGTCCTTTCGATGGGATGACACATTCCCTATTTATGGCCTTTTCCAATGTTGATCATCCAATCATAGTGAACCACACAGTTCAGCAATGTAATTGCACAAATCACATCCTTTATGTGGAGAGAACATTTTTGGGGGTGTTATAAGATTCCATAACTGTATGCAAATTTGTGAAGCATTCCATATCTATATCTATATATATACCGTACGTGTATATATTTACACATATCAAAATTGGAATGGCACAGGAGATTTGCAAGTTTAAGTTCACCATCAGTCATGGGAGGTTTATGTAAAATGTTATATTTACCGGGGTAGACTAGTTAGTAATTTTGAGAATAGATTTATGAAGCTCTATTCTGTACTTTCTACCAGTGCTTAGAGAATGGACACAATTATATGTTCTCCAATGTCAAAATTAATCATATGTAAAATATTAGGGGTTTATTTGACCAAGAAGTATTTTAAATTTTTGTAATCATTCACCAATCGAGGCCTGATTGCCGTCATAGTTGAATTACCAGAATGGACCTGAAATCAATATTTTTAAAAGAGAATGATCTATGACTTGAATATTTCATAAAAATGATTTAATACATCGTTTATTCACTTCAATCAGATCTCAGGGCTGTATCAGGGATTTTTGGGAAATGGACCCTGGTCGTCAAATTGGGAAAAATTGATCGACAAAACAGCTGTTTTGGGAAATTTGGATAAATGCCGTTGTATCAACTAAACACATCATTTCTCATCTGCATATATATATATAATACGGTAGCTAGGGTTTATAAGTAATGTATAAGTATCTTATAACTTTTATATAAAATTTTTTAAAGAGAAGATCATTCTGCTCCAACTATTTCCAGGGTAGATATTTGAAGTAGGAGGGTGGTTTACATATTTTTCTTTGAAACTTAAATCAGAAAAAAAGTTCAACTTTTACATATTATTTTATTTAATATTTTTAAACAAAAAATCAACCTAACTTACCAACATTGTCTATGATTATTAAAATATTATTCTATGAATAGATTGGAAATCAATTATCAAGTGACAACTGGCCACCATTAAGTATATCCTTGGCCAAATGTAGAACAATTACAACATGTATTGTACAAAAAGTAAAAAATTCCTTTAGTTGGTTGTTCTGATAGATTGATTATTCAGACAGAACACAGGAAGTACAGTCAACCAATTGTGACATTAATCATTAGAGCAGTATTTGTCTGTCCTTCTTATGTTCTTCAGTCATATTATCGGTTGCTCGAGCCCAAGCAAAGGGGAGATAACTCGTATTTGTAATTTGGGATTGAGGAAAATTACGTCACGAAATAGGTCTTCGGAAGTACGGTGATTTTATCGTACTTGCACACAGTAAATCAATGAATTATGGGTGACATTCATTCATTCGATAACCCTTGATGATTTACTGTCTGCAATACTGAAGAAATGGCGCGTAGGTAAAACTTGCCAGCTTTATCAAGTTTTTACAAAGTGCTCATTTCCTTATTAATGCGAGTTCATCCATCAAAAATATATAACAATGCTAAGTAATATTCATTTTAAATAGTTAGCTATACATATCAAAGAGACATAATCGTTCTAGATGTGAAAATGAGGTGTTTATCACACCGAGAAATTTACCGTTAAGCTAACGGTAAATCAAAGATGGCGGACAGGTGCTGTCGGGCGCGGAACGAGAATGTAAACAGAGTCAAAATGTGATATATTTTGGTGTTATTGCTTGTTTTAGTACTGTATAACTTCATATCACATAAAATTGATGACCTTTTGAATTTAATATAAAGATAAGGTCTGTAAATCTACCCATTTAGGCCTATCATGTAAACTGGGTCAAAGTGAGTGTAACTTCTACAAGTTCTGCTAAGTTCTGGAGTGCCAAGTTACGTATATACGTTATTTAATTAACCGCGGATCCTGTCCCACTCACCAGGGACAGGGACACATATTCAAACCAAAGTTAAGGCCATGTCTATTGTTCCATATTTTTTAGATAACATTCATTTTATGTGCATCAAAATGCCAATGTATTATGGTAGTAGCAATATGCCATATCATGCATATGGTTAAATATATATCCTTGGACATACAGTGTAGACTACATATCCATCTTTTGATTTGTTAGATGCACTGAAAAAAAATCTTCAGATTTAAGCAACTTGGATGAATTTCACTTGTATTTGCCATGAAAAATGACACATAAGCACAATATTTTTTTCATTTTATTTCAAAATATTTCATTGTCAACACAACAAATATAAGACAAAGTATACTTACAAGACACATAGAAAATTATAAAGATTATTAGTTTGACAAAGACGATTGGATAACAGACTACTCTAGGTTTAATATCATAAATCCTTTCCTGTAAATTATAGAAAAATATTGGGACATAGTTGGAGAGTTAGTTGTAAGAAACTACTGTTTTTAGTTTAGATTTTTAGCTAGAAATTGAAGAGAGTCGCCAAGAGGGTTCCAGTGATTATAATTGTTATAGTTCTAGTAGGAGGAATTTTGAGGATTTTTTCTTTTCTAAAAGTATTTGTATTTATGAATGGTTTGATGCTTTCTAGAGATATGTAGGTGTATGTATAAATGATTTTATACAAGTTTAGGTTTGTGATTAGGATTTCTTCTCTTCTTTTCTTCTGAATAAAGTACATGGTGATATGTACATCTTCTTAGACCTGTTGTAATCCTTATGGCTCATAAATATTTGATATATGATCAGACCAGGTACACTTTTTTATCAAAAGTTTAACCTAAATGTTTGTGACAGTCCTGCTGGGTTACTGGATGATTATTAAAAAAATAGGGGGATGATGATTTGTTTGTTTATGAGTGAATGTAATTGCTACTGTTTTATTTGAATTAAAAAGGACTTGACAGTGGTTAAAGCAAATGCGTTACTATTGTCACAGAAAACAATCAAAGTACTGTAAGTACTGTAAACGAACATTACTGTTTAATGCAAAATCAGTAATCTTCTAAGTTTAAAGTTGATAAATTTACTGATATCGGTTTAGGAATTAATTGCAAATAATTTGAAATGTTTGCAGCTGTTCTGATATGATTGTACACATGCATGTTTCAGTAAGGTCCTAATTGAAATTGGAAGTTTGTTGATCTATCTTGGATGGATGAAAATAAAATATGTCTTCTTTCTTTCGGGAAGGCATCATCAGTTATAATACAGCCAGGACTCTGTGACCTTATTGATGCCAACTTCTAATATGCACTAAATTTAGGCTAGTTCCATCGTTAGTTTGGCATATTTCAACTTAATATGATGAAACACACATAAAGAATTACTGAAAACCAAAACCAGAGCTGCTAATCAAGACCCGGATTAGGAATGTATCCTATTGAAACTGTACTCAAGCATGTATGGTACTTCAAAACCAAAAACTTGACTCCTTTTGTTCAGGAATCATTTGATGTTAATAAATTTTTATATGAGAAGATATACCTCTGGTATAATTACAGTATTGTAAGACTATCTTCATGGAATAATTCAGTAAACAGGAAAAGAAAACTTCAAGCTTCATTTTCAATTTCAAACCTGATCACAAAGATTACAGTCCTTTCGATGGGACGACACATTCCCTATTTATTGTCCTTTTCCAATGTTTATCATCCAATCATACTGAACCACACAGTTCAGCAATGTTATTGCACAAATCACACCTTTATGTGGAGAGAACATTTTTGGGGGTGTTATAAGATTCCATAACTGTATGCAAATTTGTGAAGCATTCCATATCTATATATATATATATACGGTACGTGTATATATTTACACATGTCAAAATTGGAATGACACAGGAGATTTGCAAGTTTAAGTTCACCATCAGTCACGGGAGGTTTATGTAAAATGTTATATTTACCGGGATAATTAGTAATTTTGAGAATATATTTATGAAGCTCTATTCTGTACTTTCTACCAGTGCTTAGAGAATGGACACAATGATATGTTCCCAATGTCAAAATTAATCATATGTAAAATACTAGGGGTTTACTTGACCGAGAAGTATTTTAAATTTTTGTAATCATTCGCCATTTGAGGCCTGATTGCCGTCATAGTTGAATTACCTAAATGGACCTGAAATCAATATTTTTGATCTATGACTTGAATATTTCATAAAAATAATTTAATACATCGTTCATTCAGATCTTCAGACACCACATAATTTGTGAAGTCATATATAGAAATATATGAACCATTTTGTTCACACAAGTAAGCACTAGATGTAAGTATATGTACCGCTATCTACTGGCAGGACTTTGAGTACAGTAGACTACACTCGCTTTGTGGATATTGACAGGATAACATATATTTACATACTAATTCAATTTTAGAATTGTAACTGAAATCTTGTAACAGCATGGCACAAATAGTCATCTGAACATTTGTTGTATATTGAAAAAATATTTAAGGTAAATTTTAACTCATTTGCTTGACTTCAATTTTCAGTTTATCAATTCATTGACTACTCCGTGTTTGAAGTATGGTGTAGTGAGAATTTCAAGTCTTGATCATGACTTGATGAAAATTCTAAATTAACAAATTATTAAAATGAATTTGTTTGAAAAAGTTCCACATCAATATTATATAGAGAATCAATCACAATATATCAGAAGTTATAAAACTACAAATTACAATTAACGGCTGAATATCAAATTAAGTGAATATCACAAGTATTTTTGCATTTGTTTTTAGATAATCCGGATTTCCGTTTTCCGGCTTTAAAAAAAATACGTAGACGTAGTGCATAGTAAACGTAGCCATGTAACAGCTGATTTTAATCAGATTGACTTAACATGAACTTATAATTAACACCGTCTCAGTAGTTCGTCACAATCGAAAATATAGTCGTGAATTCGCAAATTATTTCAAAATACTTCCAGGTAAATGAAAAAAAAAATCATATGGTCTTTAAACACACATCAATTCTCTCGTAAAAATATCGATTTTGGGTCCACTATCGGCCATTTCGGTAATTTAACTCTAACGAAAATCGGGCCGCGATTCGCAAATGAAAAATTAATTTAAAATTCGGTCAAATAAACCTCTAATATTTTACATATGATACAATTAGGCACTGAAGAACATATATTCGGGTCAATTCTCTGAAAATAATGCCAATTTATATTATAATTAATCCCCATTTTTCTTCGTTTCGGTATTTCCAAGTCCGCTTCACCTGTGGTCCGTTTCAGTAAATATTCTCGTCTTTGCCGAAATAAAAACAAGCTATATAATTGTTCAACCATACGTATCCAAAAATGTTATTGTTGATATCATCTTAATATTGCCGTAGTTATCTGTCACTTCGATTTTAAACCCCATGCCAAAGTCATGGAAGAATCGACCAATCAAATTGGTTTAACTTTTGATTTCCGTAATCTTGCAGTTACCTCCCTTAGAACAGTAAATACGTTCCAAGTATCGCCTACAACAAGCAATCCCGTGCACATAACAAGATATTATCATTGGCATTTGATTTATTGGTCATTTTCGTCAAAGGAAAATGGTATATGGAAATCGATGACTATGTTAACGCTTTGTCCAGTCACCCTGACCACAAATGCCACCTAATATGCAAGCTTTTACATATGTACAGTTCTTTCTCGCAAACACGTACAGTAACCTAATGATACAAGGTATCGTCTCGTATGCCGTTATTGATATATTTCTTTCTCTAAATTATAGAAATACACACCTAATTGATAATGATGTATATATTACACATTTAAGTAAATCGCGGACATATTTGCAGACCTATGCTATAATGTCAGCCGTTTTGGAATGAACACGGAAAAGCAAAACTTTCTAAACATCCGAAGACGAATTCGCCTGCGCAATAGTTGTTTACATAAATATATTGACCTGGAGTTATTCGCAAAGTTCAGGTTCATTTAGTCTTCACATTTCGCTAGGGTTATGCATTTCTCAAATCGTATGCATCTTGAAAACATCTACTGAATACATTTCAACATTTTCGGTAAAACTACTATATAAAACGAAGATGTTTTTGCAAGTAAATTATTTGAAGCGTAAGGCAATGGGGGCAGCCATATTTCCTTGAAACAGACAGTAGATGGCGTATTGGTAAATGTGGTTACCAAATATGGTCATATTTCTCCGTCCAGTTCTTGATTGCAATAACCGAACATTAATGTTCGTTTAAAATGAACAATAGTAACACATGGATTCTTTCAATTTATATTTATATTTTGTGTCGTTGAAACATTTTTAATACTGCTGGTGTAACATGTTTCTCTGTTTTTAAAATGATTGAAAATAATAAGCAGATAACTCTTAATTTTTCATGAATTAAAAAGTATTACCTCGATATTCACCATGGGTGGTTCCTGTGGGTTCTCCCTGTAAGGTGTGAGAGGGATTACCTGATCTCCCATTAGTAACCTGCCGGGGTTCATGTCCAGGATACAGTTGTTCTTGGCTAGGAAATCCACGCCCAGCAACATGTCATCTGTGATCGGTGCTTCACATACCGTCCAGGGGGTCACCGTGGTTCCTAACCCGATGAATAGGTCCTTAATTTCCCATACATTCTCCAGGTTGCCGGTGAATCCTCTGAGCTGTACCCTCGTACCCAGTATTAGTGGTCCATTCATGTGGTCCAGCAATCATCTCCGGATCAGTGTCATAGTGGCAGCTGTATCCACAACTGTTCTTATGGACGTTCCATTCAAGGTCACGGGTATGGTGAGACTACTCCCTTCCGAGACTACCAACTTTATTTCCCTATGAGGGGACCGATCCCTGGACCCCTTGTTTGATGGTGACGGTGAGCGGGACCGAATAGGAAAACCTTTCTGGCGGTCTGGGGACATGGAATTGTTCACCTGGACGCGGCTGTTGTCCGCGCTGCCCTGGCTCTTACCATTACCCCACCCTGGTGGCGTAGAGTTACGTCCTCGGTCCCTAGGCAGAAATTGACGCCCTTCATCACCCGTTGACTGTTGGAAACGCCGCAGGGATCCCTCATACCCGGGAGAGCGAGGTCTCCTGTCGGGATTACGATTCCCCTCGCGATAAGGAGGGTACCAACGTGGGTCCCCCGCGGGCGGGTAATAAGGCAATACCACCTCACCTCCACCCTGATTGTGATATGGAGGTGGGGGTTGAGGCTGGTAGTACGGTGAGCTAGCTGTCCCACCACGCGTGAGCGAGCGTTTGAGATCATTTACCTCATCGCGTAGCATTTTAATAATCTCCTGCTGTGTCTCACCGTCTCCGGGTTTGGTGCCTTCAGCGAACTCCACCTGTCTACTCGGAAAATGGGACGAGCGTGTACCAAATAAAGCGCGCTGGTTCGCTACCGAGGCCTTTATATATTTAAGGGCCTTATGAACCGTCTTGGGGTTCTTTTCCATAGCTTTTTGAGCCGCCACCTTCTCCCGGCATCCCTTTAAGAAGGATTCTGTCGCGATTTGATCTTGGGTGGTCTCATCAGCATAATCATACCCGTCATTGGTAAGCATTTGGATACGCTGAGCGTACTCAGCAAGGGTCTCCGCTTCTTCTTGCTTGGCATACTGGAGCTCGCGCCTAGCTACTACAGGTACATCCTTGTCACTAAACCTCTCCTTCATCTTCTTTTTTAGCCGATGAAAGGAGAGCGCGCCGGGTAGTTTGTCTGCATATTCTAGCGCGTCCCCGCTTAGACAATCAAAGAACCGGTTAATTGTCTTACGCTCTGACCATGCGTTGTCGGCTACTATGCGGTCAAATTTTAGGATGAAGGGTTCCCATCTATCCTTACCAATAAATGTTGGCATCTTGTGGCGCTGCGGGCTTTTACTGCGATGTCGGTGGTGGCGGTGTCCATCTCTCCGATGTCGGTTGAAGTTGTCACTGGATGACTCCACATTAGGCTCCTCCTGACTCGAGAAATCTAAGTCAGATGGTTCACTATCCGATGAGTCGGCACGGCGGTTTTCCACCCGGGCACGACGCGGATTGCGGGCACGCCTATTGTCAACGGCCCCTCATTCGGTTGAGCCGCGCCGAGAACCGTGGTCGTCCCGATTATGCCTATCATATTTGTGCCTCCCCCCCCCCCCCCCCCCCCCCCCCCGCCTGGGTCTCTATGGTATATTGACTGTCTGTCTACTGAACCCCTATGGGTATACTTAGTTGCTGTATCCCCCATATGGGTCTCTATTCCCTTATCTATTCCCTTATTGGGAGGAGGTTTACTATCCCCCGAGTTATCCGGTCTAATACGGTTTGGTATTGTGAGGCCATCTATGTACCATAATAAGGGAGTTTCCACTTCAGGCCTACATACAGGGGCTGTGGGCAAGTTATGTATCTGTGGGTGTGGTATGGGTGTAGACCCCCCCCCCCCCCCATAATCATTTGGTGGTAGATTGGTAGTAATGTTACCACCGTTACCACCCAGGTCCCTGGAACACAAAGGGTCTTAGTCAGCGAACGCTTGGACTCCAGCAGATACTATGTGCCTGCCTGGTACCTGGGGACCTGGTTGATATCCATAACCTACAGGTATGTCATTGGCTATGGGTTGAATACCTTGACATGGTAGGTTGTCCCCAACATAGGATTTGGTAATGCCCATAGTATCCCTAGATACCGGTGGCTGATCCACAGAACTGTTCATGTTGTTCTGAGGTTCTGTGAAACCCCAAGATGTTTTAAATTCTTGTTGTTGAGGCGATATCTGTATCCCCCATGTATTGGCCTTAGATTGGCTTGAGAGGGTTGAGGCCCAACTTGATCCCTTATGTATCGACCATCCCTAGGTAGTACATTTATGACACTGTCCAGATAAGGGTTACCTTGTGGGAGGGTCCCCGACATGACCAACCCCCCTGGTGCTACCCGTTGTTGGGTGGGTTCCCCCCATACTGACTGAAAGTCAGGAACCGTGCGTTCTGAGGGCTGGGGCTCCAGTGGTACCTGGTCATGAATGTACTGCGCCCCACTAGGGGTGGTTAGCTGAATTGTTCCCGGTTGTACCACCTTACCAGGAATTGACCTGGTAACAGCGGACTCCTCCTTTAAGAGATCCGCTGTCCCCCTGTCTACCATAAATTTATCTAATTTTCCCCATAACTCATGGAATTTATGTGTTATTTCTGAGAGAGCCTCATCATGCCGATTCAAACGGTTCTCTAAGTTCTTCACAGGGGAATGGTGTCCTCCCAAGGAACTGGGTGAATTGGGTGGTGAGGTTGGCATTAAGCTAATGCCTGTAATTTTCCCTGTCCTATCCATTCTAACCAAGTGTTCTTTGGAACCCTTATTTCCTTTAGGGCAGACAATGTCAACTCCCCATTTTGCCTGGTGTCTATTATTTTTCCTGCTGACACCTCCCCTATACCTGGAAGGGAACAGAGTTCCTCCTCTGTTGCTTCCCTTAAATTAATACAAGGCATGGTAATCAACAAGAAATAAATAAATAAGGCAACACAGGTGGTGTAAATAAAGAACACAACACAATTTTTGTATGCAAAAGGGGTGGTGTAAATAAATAACACAACACAGTTTTTACATGTGTTTGTAGGTTACTGTTGTGTGGTGTTATATAAAATAACACCAATAATACATGTAATTATATCTAATCTATGCTATCCTAATACTAACTTAACACTAATTTCCTATAACTAAAAATAAATTCCCTAACACTAACTATGCTAACCTAACATACGTGCGATTATAACACACCTCCTCCGTACGCCGCCAAAATATAATGGGCGGCCCAGAGCACAGGTGCGTAGCCGTATAAAAATAACTACCTAAACTAATTTCTAATTAAAAATAACCTTTGTTACTGTATGTTTGTACACCCGGCCTTTGTATGCCGCCGATATGGGCGGCCCACACGATCAAGTGTACCAGCAAAAACACGAAAAAAACAAAATGTTTGTTGGAACGATAATTAAATCGTTCCAACCTACCCTAACCTACAAATAGTTAGAAAAAAAAAAACCTAATAGTCCGACAGAGTGTCGTTCTGCTCCGTAAACAACATGTGCAGGTCAAAACAAAATGGCGCTGACACGTGCTGTCCGGAACAGGACGACACTAAGGTGGACAAACATGTTGAAAAAAATAGAATTTGGCGTGAAATTCTCACACACTCTGACACCAGTGTAGAGAAAACTGGTGTGGGTTCTCACCAGCCTTCTCTAGAAGACTAATGAAAGCTCCCGTATCCCAAAACCCAAACAATGTAGTGACAAGTACTCACGTGTAGTGGCTGTATGTTTACATTGCGGGGTTCGGGATCAAAGAGGCCGCTCTCTGACACCCTGCGGGATTAAATACTAGCTCACGTGCGAAATGAGTTCCAACCAAGGGAGATAACTCCCCCGATTTTCACTACACCTTTTATAGTAAAAACCCTTATTTTTGTATGGTATTATATCTCAGTTTACAGTCAGAACTTCCGCCACGTCAGCAATATAACACAATGACAGATATTATAAATTGGCGATACAGTATACAGAAGCATTGTAATAACAAGACTGGTGACATCAGCTATCATTACCTGGTCAGTGGTGTGACCTTGTGACTTGGTGTTTGACTTACCCTAAGCAAACTTATAGGGGCGTTCCAGTAATATCAAGTAACCATTAGTAAGCAGGGTGTACAATTCCACTAGCGCGACGCCCAGGGCTAGTATTTTTCAGGTCAGGGCTAGCTGCTCAATGGCACTGACTAGCCCGTGGGCTAGTGAATATTTCTTGTCATAAATCTGCATGAAAAGTCAATTTGTTTCTGTACCAAAATGTTCGTTATTAATCTACATTAAAAGCCAGTTTGTTTCTGTATACAGTTCTGACAGTTGTAAACATGGTAACTGGTCAAGTTAATAAGATTTTTCAACCACAGGTGGTTGACATCGGTCCAACACATTTCTCAAACGTAAATAATATCTTCATCTAGGTCTATCAAATGCTTAGATATGCCAATGATAACATTCAAGCGCACGAGTGATCGGATCCAGATGCAAACACGAGTGACCCAGATGCAAACACGGTTTGCCGACATGTCAGCATAGTTGCAGAGATAATTAAGATAGGAATTTAATTATGAAGTGATCACAGTTAGTGATCATATCACATTTATTATTACGAAATATGGATATTATTATCAGTTGAGTTAATCTTGCTGTTGAAATTGAAACAAGATCGTTGGTGCTGCTATATGTACATTATTGTACAGGTCTGTTTTTATAGATGTTATACATGTATTTACAAACCAGGCGTGATCACACCAAATTTGTTAAGCTGTTGGTTTTCTAAATAAAGTAGGGAAATCTTGTAGATATAAATATATTTGACAGACTGACAAATGTTCACAACATTTTTATCTGAAAAAATCCACTTAACATTGTTATAAATTAAAATTTGAACTTTACTTGAATTGTCATGGTAATAATTTCCTATGATTATGATTAAAAGCTAAAATGACATTGATTTCATTGATATTGGCACCTTTAATTTCAATCCAATACAATTTACTAGCTATAAGTTTTTCCCTTAGGAAATGAGATGGAGAACTATTTTATAGTAGTGATTGAGTTGGTAATGTGTTGGTTTATTTAAACTAGCAGCTTTAAATTTTTGAAATTAATTATTCCCTCTCATATTTTATTTATACAATTTAGATTGAAGCATATTTCAGTTTAACTATTCAAAATATAATATAGACATGTCGTTGTATAGGTACATGTATGTAACTGTCAGAAAGTTTTAACTCTGTTATCTGCAACCAGTAAAATAAAACCCATATTTTTTATACTCTTAATTATTTTGAAGTGTGTAAACTTCTTTTACTGTACAGTTAATTTCTTTCGCAATAGTTATGACTATCTTGACACAGAGACCATATATAACATTCTGAACAATATTAAAATTGTGGTATTCTTTGTTAAATGGCAAGATTCTGATCAATTATGTTGAGGAAAAGGTAAATATCGGAAAACAATATTTAAATGGAATAAATGTATTGAAAAAATTCAGAGCTAGTAGAATTTTCATCAGGGCTAGTGGAAACAAGAGGCCCATGGGGCCTGTATCGCTCACCTGGTTGGATTTGACCAAATGTCAAAATAGTGTTCAATTCGTTTTATTTGTCAACCTCAAACAATGCTTTATATGCTTAAAGAGGCTTGCCCGCAGAGAGATCAGAAAAATTGGCTAATAGAAAAAGATTTTTTACACATGACAGATTGTTGGAATTGTTGAGTTTTTCATTTTATTTTCCTTATAAAACGCTGAAAAGTGATATTAAAACCTTATTTTTTAAACATTATTTATTTAATCGCAACCCGCAATAAGTCCCCGCTATAAAGTGGAGTCTAATTTGATTGACACATCAAAGAAACAAGCACGTGCACAGTGCCGCACACTGATAACTTCAAAGGCAGCGGCGATTTACAAAGAAGATTTGCCGTTATATTCCATACATTTCCCTCTCAGGTTGAGTTTTAAAACGTCTTTTAAATACATATTCTGTAATTGTTTTCAAGAAATAAAGTCGGAAAGCCTCTAATTTTGTCACATAGAAACGTGTACTGAAGTTTATTTAGTGATCGGAGATGTGCCGTTTACCGGTCCGTCTGCGGGTAAGCCTCTTTAAAGTATGGGGATCCCAACTGCTTTAAAGAAATACGAAGTCCAGACTCTCTAAGTTTACAACATGCATTCATAGCTCTATGACTAGTAGCGATTTAAAGGAATTACCTTTATTTTCCCTATGGAGCCCCACAACTTTGGCCAAAGTCATCATTAAATACATAAAATACTTAAATTGGCCCCTCAAGGGGGGGGGGGGGGGGGGGGGGGGTGCCAGAGTCACTATTTATGCAAAATCTGTTCCCCTTCCCCCAAGGTTATTCCTCACTAAATTGGGTTCAAATCCATTCAAAACTTTATGACTAGTAGCGATTTAAAGGAATTACCTCTATTTCCCCTATTTGGCCCCGCCCAATTGGCCCCTCCAGGGTCCGAGTCACCATTTATGCAACATCTGTTCCACTTCTCCCAAGGATGTTCCTGACTAAATTGGGTTCAAATCAATTCATAACTTTATGACAAGTAGCGATTTGAAAGGAATTACCTCTATTTCCCCTATTGGGCCCCGCCCCTTTGGCCCCTTGTGGGTCAGAGTCACCATTTATGCAAACTCTGTTCCCCTTCCCCCAAGGATGTTTCTGACCAAATTGGGATCAAAACCATTCATAACTTTATGACTGGTTGCGATTTAAAGGAATTACCTCTATTTCCCCTATTGGGCCCAGCCCCATTGGCCCCTCGGGGGTCAGAGTCACCATTTATGCAAAATATGTTCCTCTTCCCCAAAGGATGTTCCTCACTAAATTTGGTTCAAATCCATTCTTAACTTTATGACTAGTAGCGATTTAAAGGAATTGCCTCAATTTCCCCTATTGGGCCACACCCCTCCGGCCCCTTAGGGGTCAGAGTCACCATTTTTGCAAAATCTGATTCCCTTTTGATAAGGATTTTTCTGGCCAAATGTGGTCAAAATCCAATAAGAACTGTTTGACTAGTAGCGATTTGAAGTAAATGTTGACAGACAACGGACAGACGGACGACGGACGCTGCGCCATGACATAAGCTCACCGGACCTTCGGTCCAGGTGAGCTAAAAACAGTTTAAAAAACAATGACGATATCAACTTACTTTTCTTTGGTCTAAAATGTTTCATCATTGCAGCAAAGTGCTTTAGCTGAATATGGTTGCTATTCTGTAAACAGACAAATAACCTCTAAACAAAGCAATACTGATTGATAGGTGTGACATTTATCTTTATTTTAGATCAATTGTAAATTCCATGAGATTCTTTGTTTGCATACTAGCTAAAGTGACGTTAAAACGTTCCTCTGGAAATAGAACTGAAATGTATAATACTTAACCTATACCTATAGTAACAAGATAATTTGGTGAATTACAGTCCCCAACTAGATGTGAAATTATATGCCAAGAATGCAAATGTGATAGATTTGTAAACAAGAGGCCCATGGGGCCTGTATCGCTCACCTGGTTGGATTAGACCAAATGTCAAAATAATGTTCATATTCAATTTCTTTTATTTGTAAATCTCTAACAATGCTATATATGGTTATAGTGTGGGAATCCGAACTGCTTTAAAGATTAATGAAGTCCAGACTCTCTAAGGTCTGAAAGACCTCAAGAATTGTTTTTAGAACATGCATGCATTCATCACTTTATGACTAGTAGTGATTTAAAGGAATTACCTCTATTTCCCCTATTGGGCCCCGCCCCTTTGGCCCCTTTGTGGTCAGAGTCAACATTTATACAAAATCTATTCCCCTTCCCCAAAGGATGTTTCTGACCAAATTGGGTTCAAATCCATTCATAACTTTATGACAAGTAGCGATTGAAAGGAATTACCTCTATTTCCCCTATTGGGCCCCGCCCCTATGGGGTCAGAGTCACCATTTACGTAAAATCTCTTCCCTTTCTGCCAAGGATGTTTCTGACCAAATTGAGTTCAAATCCATTGATAACTTAATACCTACTAGCGATTTAAAGGAATTATCTCAATTTCCCTATTGGGCCGCGCCCCTTTGGCCCCTCGGGGGTCAGAGTCACCATTTATGCAAAATCTGTTCCCCTTTCCCCATGGATGTTTCTGACCAAATTGGGTTCAAATCCATTCATAACTTTATGACTTGTAGCAATTTAAAGGAATTACCTCTATTTCCCCTATTGGGCCCCGCCCCTTTGGCCCCTTTGGGTCAGAGTCACCTTGATGCAAAATCTGTTCCCCTTCCCCCGAGGATGTTTCTGACTAAATTGGGTTAAAATCCATTCATAACTTTATGACAAGTAGCGATTTAAAGGAATTACCTCTATTTCCCCTATTGGGCCCGGCCCTTTTAGCCCCTTTGGGGTCAGAGTCACCATTTATGCAAAATCTATTCCCCCTCCCCCAAGGATGTCTCTGACCAAATTGGGTTAAAATCCATTCATAACTGTATGACTAGTAGCGATTTAAAGGAATTATCTCTATTTCCCCTATTGGGCCCCACCCCTTTGGCCCCTCGGGGGTCAGAGTCACCATTTATGCAAAATCTGTTCCCCTTCTGCCAAGAATGTTTCTGACCAAATTGGGTTCAAATCCATTCATAACTTTATGACTAGTAGCGATTTAAAGGCATTACCTCTATTTCCCCTATTGGGCCCCGCCCCTTTGGCCCCTTTGGGGTCAGAGTCACCATTTATGCAAAATCTGTTCCCCTTTCCCCATGGATGTTTCTGACCAAATTGGGTTCAAATCCATTCATAACTTTATGACTAGTAGCGATTTAAAGGAATTACCTCAATTTCCCTTATTGGGCCGCGCCCCTTTGGCCCCTTGGGGGTCAGAGTCACCATTTGTGCAAAATCTGTTCCACTTCTGCCAAGGATGTTTCTGACCAAACTGGGTTCAAATCCATTCATAACTTTATGACTTGTAGCAATTTAAAGGAATTACCTCTATTTCCCCTATTGGGCCCCGCCCCTTTGGCCCCTTTGGGTCAGAGTCACCTTGATGCAAAATCTGTTCCCCTTCCCCCGAGGATGTTTCTGACTAAATTGGGTTAAAATCCATTCATAACTTTATGACAAGTAGCGATTTAAAGGAATTACCTCTATTTCCCCTATTGGGCCCGGCCCTTTTAGCTCCTTTGGGGTCAGAGTCACCATTTATGCAAAATCTATTCCCCCTCCCCCAAGGATGTCTCTGACCAAATTGGGTTAAAATCCATTCATAACTGTATGACTAGTAGCGATTTAAAGGAATTATCTCTATTTCCCCTATTGGGCCCCACCCCTTTGGCCCCTCGGGGGTCAGAGTCACCATTTATGCAAAATCTGTTCCCCTTCTGCCAAGAATGTTTCTGACCAAATTGGGTTCAAATCCATTCATAACTTTATGACTAGTAGCGATTTAAAGGCATTACCTCTATTTCCCCTATTGGGCCCCACCCCTTTGGCCCCTTTGGGGTCAGAGTCACCATTTATGCAAAATCTGTTCTCCTTTCCCCATGGATGTTTCTGACCAAATTGGGTTCAAATCCATTCATAACTTTATGACAAGTAGCGATTTAAAGGAATTACCTCAATTTCCCTTATTGGGCCGCGCCCCTTTGGCCCCTTGGGGGTCAGAGTCACCATTTATGCAAAATCTGTTCCACTTCTGCCAAGGATGTTTCTGACTAAACTGGGTTCAAATCCATTCATAACTTTATGACTAGTAGCAATTTAAAGGAATTACCTCTATTTCCCCTATTGGGCCCCGCCCCTTTGGCCCCTTTGGGTCAGAGTCACCATTTATGCAAAATCTGTTCCCTTTCCCCCGAAGATGTTTCTGACCAAATTGGGTTCAAATCCATTCATAACTTTATGACTAGTAGCGATTTAAAGGCATTACCTCTATTTCCCCTATTGGGCCCCGCCCCTTTGGCCCCTTTGGGGTCAGAGTCACCATTTATGCAAAATCTGTTTCCCTTTCCCCATGGATGTTTCTGACCAAATTGGGTTCAAATCCATTAATAACTTTATGACTAGTAGCGATTTAAAGGAATTACCTCAATTTCCCATATTGGGCCGCGCCCCTTTGGCCCCTTGGGGGTCAGAGTCACCATTTATGCAAAATCTGTTCCACTTCTGCCAAGAATGTTTCTGACCAAACTGGGTTCAAATCCATTTATAACTTTATGACTAGTAGCAATTTAAAGGAATTACCTCTATTTCCCCTATTGGGCCCCGCCCCTTTGGCCCCTTTGGGTCAGAGTCACCATTTATGCAAAATCTGTTCCCCTTCCCCCGAGGATGTTTCTGACTAATATGGGTTCAAATCCATTGATAACTTTATGACAAGTAGCGATTTAAAGGAATTACCTCTATTTCCCCTATTGGGCCCCGCCCTTTTGGCCCATTTGGGGTCAGAGCCATCAGTTATGCAAAATCTGTTCCCCTTCCCCCAAGGATGTCTCTGACCAAATTGGGTTAAAATCCATTCATAACTTTATGACTAGTAGCGATTTAAAGGAATTACCTCTATTTCCCCTATTGGGCCCCACCCATATGGCCCCTCGGGAGTCAGAGCCACCATTTATGCAAAATCTGTTTCCCTTCTGCCAAGGATGTTTCTGACCAAATTGGGTTCAAATCCATTCATTTAAGCATTGAACGGCTTTCAGTTGGCATTCATATTGACTATGAATGCCAACTGAAAGCCGTTCAATGCTTATATTTACCATATGCGATTTTTCATTTGTCGTGCGATTTATTTTTTTTTAATTTTCAAATTCAAATTTCAGTTGGCAGTTCATAAGCTGGTGAATTCGCAACTGAATTGGTAGGGCTATATAGCGGCAGTGCCATACAATGGTAAATATAACTTTATGACTAGTAGCGATTTAAAGGAATTACCTCTATTTCCCCTATTGGGCCCCGCCCCTTTGGGGTCAGAGTCACCATTTATGCAAAATCTGTTCCCCTTCCCCCGAGGATGTTTCTGACCAAATTGGGTTCAAATCCATTTATAACTTTATGACTAGTAGCGATTTAAAGGAATTACCTCTATTTCCCCTATTGGGCCCCGCCCCTTTGGCCCCTTTGGGGTCAGAGTCACCATTTATGCAAAATTCCCCTTCCCCCAAGGATGTTCCTGACCAAATTTGGTTAAAATCCATTCATAACTTCATGACAAGTAGCGATTTAAAGGAATTACCTCTATTTCCCCTATTGGGCCCCGCCCTTTTGGCCCCTTTGGGGTCAGAGCCACCATTTATGCAAAATCTGTTCCCCTTCCCCCAAGGATGTCTCTGACCAAATTGGGTTAAAATCCATTCATAACTGCATGACTAGTAGCGATTTAAAGGAATTACCTCTATTTCCCCTATTGGGCCCCGCCCTTTTGGCCCCTTTAGGGTCAGAGCCACCATTTATGCAAAATCTGTTCCCCTTCCCCCAAGGATGTCTCTGACCATATTGGGTTAAAATCCATTAATAACTTTATGACTAGTAGCGATTTAAAGCAAATGTTGACTGACGGACGACGGACGCCGCGCCATGACATAAGCTCACCGGACCTTCCGTCCAGGTGAGCTAAAAATAAGCTACTAGCCCTTGGGCTAGTGGAAAATTTTCAGAATTGTACACCCCTGGTAAGTTTGCGCATACGTAAACATAATTTGATCATCGGAATTTCCAACCTTTTTTACTTCCGCACAAATTAGGCTTATTTAATTTCTCAATACTTCTTTCAAATCACATGAATGCCTTGATTACCGCCTGATTTTGAAACAAACATGTCATTTGACTGTTTTAGGAAAAATTTCTGTAAAGCTGGACCAAATATAAAACACCCGAATCTCTCAACAGAACAAGGAAGTGTAACCCAGCATGACCCGCCTTCAGAAATACTAAAAACACGACGACAGACGTTTATAATGGCGATAAAGTTATCATAACATTGTAACAACGAGACTGAAGACATTGTTACTTACCTGGTGTTGTATTAGATCCAAAACTTGATCTTCGAGTTAGGTTATACAAACTTTCGCTTCTCTCTGTCGGAGTGGATCTGGCGTCCGTCTGGCCTCTCGAAGAACCCGACTGTAATATGGTTTGGGTACAAAGTACACTTCGCAATTAAGTGAAGCCTTTGTTATAGTTATTGAATGACTAGACGAGTGTATCACGAGATATTTCGGTGGGCGGTTACGAGTTCGCGTAGCCTAGACTCGTGTACTAGTGTACACGAGTCTAGGACATTCAATAAATGGCTTGTATCATGGCCCGTCAATCGGCTGTCATTAAACTTCTAAAAAACAATCAGAACTGTCTCAAGTTTCTGAGTGAATTCCCAGCCAAAAACAATCAACGATCAATTAGGAGTACATTTCCCGCAAAAAAACAATATCAGTTACATGTAGTTCAATGCGCACCCGACTTTGTAAGCGGTAAGCAGGAGGATGTCAACCCCTTCAGCTAGCTCTATGGTCAGTTTAAAGGACAGGGATTTCCTTTCGTTACAAGGGAATGATTTTGACGACATTGTGTTATCTCAAGCATTCAAGGATATAGAAAACGAAGTGAAAGTTTTTGATGGGATTTCTGACATGTCGCTGACACCTGTCGGGAGTTAACGGGAAGGGGATGCAAAACATATTTAGGAGGACTGGAATACACCAAATTACCAGCAAGAATAGACATTATTACAACCAAGAAGGTAAGTTATTTCTTAAATAAATGAGATAACGGTGTAGATGAAAATCAAATAATTCTTCGAACCCGATTTTAAAAGATTTTCTGTTTGGATGGTACATAGGGACGTCGGGATTAGCACGACACTAAACATTTAGCAAATAATCATACACATTTTGAAATCTCGTTTAAAAAATGAATAATCAATGAATAAAAAATACAGTACTCGAAAACCCCAAAACGAGTCCCTGTGCTGTGGCCCTATTGATTCAGCATGAACATGTAGTTTATTTAAATCAATTTGACCTAGATCGATTATGATTTAATGATTAATAAAATGATTTCTTAAGTTACTTGATTTCAAGTAAATTCATTTTTCTATAATGTTTTGTCATTGAAAAACTTGAATTCTATGAGAATATATTAGATAGTTTTTTTCGAGATGCGAGTTATATCTGATATTTCGAGAACCTTTTTTTAAAACCTTTCTAAACCATGTCGAATACGACAACTTGTTAGCCCATCCTACCATGTCTTTATCATAGGATAACATCTAGTAATAACTTGTTTTCCCCCACTGACTTGCAGGTGACCGATGTATTCCGGAGTACTTTGATATGTACAATGATGTATATACAGGAGACCTCTCGGAGAATTTGTTATGGAAGTCAGGTCGTCGGTGTAAACAAACCAAAACAACATAATGAAAGTGATAGGCGCCAGTGAAAGGAAATTACACACAACTTACACTATTGTACAAATGCGGCGAACTGGACAACTGTTAGTCACGCGTTATGTTAAATTTGTGAACAGGGAATCGTATATATATAGAGGAAATATATAGAGGAAACAGCCTTCAGCTTTAATTTTCAGTGATCGGATTGACATGAGGACACTGAAGTTTAATAATTACATTAAATAGAACTAACCTTTACTTTTTGCATAGACAAATTGGAAATGATTGTATGCCTTGACGTTTTTGTTTCATTAAAATTGAAAATTACGGAAACTAATGGTTCTTATACCTTCGGTGTCCAATAACATCCAAATTTGGGAAGTTAGTGTACACTTTGGTATACAAAAACTTCCTAGTATGGGAAGTTATTGGACAACTAAGCTCCGCCTCTTAACCGGGCATTGGGATTTATTGTACACGCAACTTCAAAGGGAAAATAGATAGACCGTGATACAAAACACACTTACTGTTCATAAAACTGATGATATTGATTTATACTTATTGTGTTGACAATCATTTCTATGTGCCTATCTTTCCAATAGGGTAAGTTCATGCATGGCCCAGTATCGTTTCTTTATTATAACAAAAATATTAAAGCAAATCCATATAAAAGGATATTTAAACTTTAATTTAAACCTATTAGTTATAGGCTGTAATAATTTGAATAATAATTTAATTAAACACTGAAATAACTTCCCCATAATGAAATATGCATAAATGGTTATATCTGCATTGCAAACTTTACTTTGAAATATCTTTTTTTTCAAATTTTGGCTAAGAAAAACAATATTAAAAACATACTGAAATCAATGCTGTAAATAGACCCCTGTGGATAACCTATATAATTGAAATGCAGAGGGACCTCACCAGGTGTTCCGATTGACACACCTGATGACCAATTTTTACTTATGCCTCCGTTACACGACTCTGTGCACAAATATAACAAAGTGGAGTCTCTAATCCAACTTGTAGCTCTAGTCTACCTTAGTTTGTTGCCAATACCAATAGTCTTTTTTTTTTGGTCTATCAAATATGGTCTTTTTTCTTTTATTTTATCAGTCATTTTATCAACAGAGTTGTAAACAATAATAATGTTCATTGATTTAAAGGAAAGTTAATAGTTTAAAAGATCCACACACACCATGGCCAGTTTCAAGTTCCCTGTCAGATGTATTACCCAAAACGTGAACAGGTTAATTCAGTTTGATTCATAATAAAAATATTAGATTCCGTTTTCAGAAAATGCAGATGTCCATTAACAAATACCGCATGTTCTGCATGCATTGTACAGTATATTACTCTCCGATTGGACAGCTAGTATATACTATTCACTACTGTCTAGGTCCAAGTTCATTTAATTTATTGACGTTTTAAGCATTTATTTTAAACATTTACAGATTTCAGATTTTATTGATCACTATGGAATCACACATTTCTTACTTCCAATTTTAATCCGGACGATTTTCAACCACGTGGAGAAAAGTTTGGGTCAGTCACCCGTGTCGACAACTGATCAGCTTGCCCGCCTTACACGTTGTCAAAGCAACCGCTGCGAGGTCTTAGCCCCAGGCATTTACCTGTGCAGCTCAGTTTTTGTAACGGTACTTTGTTTTTCTCTACTGCGATTTTAATGAACGGATTATAGACTGGCCCTGTTTTTGTTTCAAACCTTAAGCAACTGATAACTAGGGTATCAACAAATGCTATTCCGTAGTTAGAACGAGCCCATAAAAACATACGCAACCAAGATAAGATTATTATTGATCTGAAGTGATATACGGAACGAATTTAAGTTGTTAACCTATATAAACATCACAAAACACCTTTGTGCCATTTTTACATTCTGCAGGGTTATGATTACGTAAAAATCAGATTGTACGTACAGTAGCGGGACGGGACTGTGTACTGTTTGAAGGTCACCATGACTAGTCCTAACCCTAACTGATTGATTTAAAATGTTCCTCTTTAAATTTCGTTTATTTAAAATTGTAGAATGAATGAAACGTAAACCAAAACAATAATAAAAAAAGAAACATGTAAAATTGATATTCACAAAAACATACCAAATTATTTATGAGTTGTCAATTAAACGTTTCCATGTGTATGCAATCAAGGGAAATATCGCGTTCTCGACAAATTTATTCACAAAGTCCACGAAATTCAGCAATCCGGAAAACTCGTAATCCAGACGGTTTGTGCTATTTACATCTAATTTCAAATAGATTGAATGGGCGAGAGGCGTATGGTGAAAGTTGTGTGCCAGGTAGATACTTGTACTGTTATGTTTGCCTTTGTATATAATGTATCATGTCTTGTGTTATTGTGATAAGTTGTAAAACTTAAGCAAATAAAGAATCTGAATCTGAATCTGCTGGGACCAACAGTGTCCGGATTATCTACGGTCTATTGTATTGTAATTAGCTCATGCATGTGATCCGATGAAGGAATTATGGTACATGTATGTGTTTTAGTGGACAATGGATTAGTGACGTTTATAATGTATTGGATGTGTAAGAATACGCCATGTATAAGTTTTTAATTGTATTTAGAGATAGATATTGTGTAGATCGTTTAGAACATTGTTTTATGATATAACCTTATGTAGTATCCTTCATCTTGATCTTAGATTTCTAGATATGTCTTTCTTCCCGGTACAAGTCGTTCCGGCCTCTACCAGTCCGGCCCCTTAGTCGTTCCGTCCGTAGCGGTACAAGCGTTCCGGCCTCTACCAGTCCGGCCCCTTAGTCGTTCCGGCCCCTAACCGGTCCGTCCGTAGTCGTTCCGGCCCCTTAGTCGTTTCGACCCCCCATATTGTGTTTTTGATCTTTTCTGGTGTTACATACATATATATATATATAAAAATATTTATGTAAACACATATAATAATTTTAAAATTTTATTCAGTACAGGTTGTCGCCCCTTAATCGGAATCTTGTTGTTTTCGCGGTGTTGTTGATTGGATCCGTGAAATCATCTTTTGCCTCGTATATGATAAGTTTAACTAAGTTTTTGATATTTTTTTATGATGAAATGACTTTCAGTGAGTTAATCAATGAAACAGAGGGGGGAGGATATTGTATAAAACGTCCCTGTGTATAAACCTGATATACAAGTCTCTGGTATAACAAAGAAAACTACAGAAAAGAAAAGACAAGAAAATTCAGTAGATGAGATATATATTATTTATTTATTAATTCATAATACATGTAGTTTGTTATTATATTTTCAACTTTTAACTTCTTTCTCTTCACAAATTTACCGGTGTACAGAAAACATATTTACAACAATGTACAAAAACATATATATATTTACAACAATGTACAAAAGCATATACAAATCTGACTTTATTTTGGTGAATATGATACATTTCTTAACTGTATTTATACTTTTATAGTTATACTGATATTAATATAAAATACTTCAAACACTTTTTTAACAATTATTTCACAGTTCTACCGGTATATACACGTTTCACTCTGAAAATAATATCAACTAAGTTCAATAATTTCTTAATTATTACAACGTTTCAACTAAGTTCAATAATTTCATAAATATTACGTTTCAACTAAGTTCAATAATTTCATAATGACACCGTACAGTTTTAACATAGTTTAAACAGAGACGTTCAAGCTCAGGTTTAAACTAAAATATGTCTAAAGTATGCATAACTACTATCATCAAATATACGTATATAATTATGAGAAATATATCTAACTACTTTAATTAACTATATATATATATAAGGTATACGTATACTTATAAAATATATCTCGCATTAGATATCGAATATAACACCGGAATTTTGTAATAACTCAGAAACATATACGATATATAAGAAAAGTATGAAAAAATATATATGAATACTTTATACAAATCAATTAACTATGTATAAAAGTTATAGCATACTTATAAAATATATCTCGCAGAAACTCAGAAATATATACGTAATGATGAAATATACATGCAACTTTATATAAATTACTATTGGTATATGCAGAGACATATATACAGAGAGATTGGCAGCTCTCTATTTGCCCTGGTGTTTACATAGTGGCCCCTGACCTTCCCACAATCCTTTGCGGTCGCTCGGTTCAGTCCTCACTAGACGCCATATTGGAGAAAACTTGAAAACCAGACACATAATTATCGATAATTTCTATTTGAAATCATCACCAAGATCCAATTATGTGCGTTAATTTTATTAATATCAAAGTGCAGAAGTGTCATCAATATGAAATATATCACAATTTGCTGTCCAAGTGTTTGTATTTTGAGTATGAAAGTCAAGCACAACGCAGGAAAGATCGGCGGGAATCTCCAATTTTCGAAAAGTCCCTATGGGGTTTTCGAGAATACGGATAAATGACAACAATGTGCATGCTAATCAAGACCACATTCCATAAGTATGATAGTTTTTGGTTAATGTGGTAACTTTTTTAGTGGCCTAGATAAAACGATGTGCTTTTTGTGTGCGTTTAAAATTGACGATGTTTTGGTCTGACGTAATGGCGGCTAATTACAAACTTGGACATGTCGAATAGGACCCAATGGATTTTCGAAAATACGGATAAATGACAACAATGTGCATGATCAATAAGACTATATCCCATAAGTTTGATAGTTTTTGGTTAATGTGGTAACTTTTGTAGTGGCCAAAATAAAACGATGTGCTTTGTGTGTATTTAAAATGACGATGTTTTGGCCTGACGTAATGGCGGATTAACCAGAACATGTCGAATAAGTTCCAGTACATCGATACACACATGCGCAAAGCCCGATTTACCTGTGCTCGCGTGTGTTTGATAGGGGACAGGGCGCTCTCGATAAGGGATATGCTTGAGTGGTCACGAATAAAGGGAGCCACTACGTGTACGGGGAAATAGCGATGTTACTTATCTCTCTGTATATATGTCTCTGGTATATGTAAGAACTAAGAAATATATCTCATAATAAATATTGAATATAACTACGGTATACGTAATGATGAAATATACGTGTAACTTTATACAAATTACTATTGGTATATGTAAGAGCTAAGAAATATATATCATAATAAATATTGAATATAACTACGGTATACGTAATGATGAAATATACATGTAACTTTATACAAATTACTATTGGTATATGTAAGAACTAGGAAATATATCTCATAATAAATATTGAATATAACTACGGTATACGTAATGATGAAATATACGTGTAACTTTATACAAATTACTATTGGTATATGTAAGAGCTAAGAAATATATATCATAATAAATATTGAATATAACTACGGTATACGTGATGATGAAATATACATGTAAGTAAGAAATGTATACGTAATGATGAAATATAATATATAGAGGATATTGTATTAGCACTTTCTTTGCTTGTTCTTTCTTTGTAATCATCAGTATAATGTGTCGCTATCACTATCTTTGTAATATGAATTTATGGAAAGGGATTTTATAAGTTGTTAAAAATCTTTTGCCATATCCAATTGTGTGTAAACAGTGATATATATATTAAGATAAGAAAAATATATAAAGAGGGTTGGTCGTTTCCCGCTTATCCTGATCTAGGCCACCGATAGTCTGGACTAAAAACACAGGTAAAATATCGTCATAGTCAATCAATACCATATGAAATAAAGTAAAATTGATATATTAAATATGAATTTTACACTACCAGAGACCTATATACTAAATCCCTAGTATATACATCTTCGCTAGCCAAGGCTTCTGATTACGTTACACTCGTTCGTGGAGTGTAACGTAATCAGAAGCCTTGGCTAGCGAAGATGTAGTATATAGGTCTCTGACACTACCCATCCATGTATGCCTGTTGTCGTCGCTGCAGTTCATTTACATTTTACCGTGAATCATACGGGGTAAATCGGTTAGGTTATGATTTTGATTTTTTTTTTATGCAAGTGGAAATTTTCTATCTCAGCATTAAAGTAATCAACAGTCAAGCAGGATAAGTGTGGTGTTGTAGGAATATACGACACACACAACGCCAATTGACGGGTATTATGTTCAAATATGAGTCAAGAATCCACTTAGATAGCAGTTACGGCCGTAGCAGGATGTATCGTCGTGTACGAGAGAGTTTCTGAGATATCGGCGTCGTAGGACGACGTTCTCTTGGTGGTTGCAGTGTCATGGCTTGTGGAGGGATCATCATCATCATCATCATTCTTTATTCCTAAAAAATTGAGAGAACAAAAGGAAGAAAAGAAAAAGAAGTTAAATTGAAATGGACATAATTACATTGAATTATACCGTTAACTGCACATAGTGATTAAGAATCACATCTGATCTGTTCCATTTGACTCATTCTGAGTAACATATCTTATTCCACATCACTTAGGCGCGGAAGTAAATTTCAGCTGCTTTCTTTAGTAGGTACACACAGTCTTTGGTAAACTCTTCAGTTAAAACATCACTGTCAAATTCAAAGTCTGAGATTTTCCCTTTGAATATTGTCTGAAGCAGGAGCTCTTCTGACAGATTAGAGATTATCAGATAATGATGCACTCCATAATAATCAACCACTTCTGTTAAAAATGTATCCCTTAGCGTAAAGGTATTGGTACAGTCTGTAACAAAATGTCTTAAAGTGTCATTAAACGGTTTTCTACACAGCTTACATATAGCATATTTTTCCACAGGAACACACGTGAGCATTTTGCATATATATAACACTGTTCTTTTGTCGATACCAGATGTTTTAAAGAGGCTTACCCGCAGACGGACCGGTAAACGGCACATCTCCGATCACTAAATAAACTTCAGTACACGTTTCTATGTGACAAAATTAGAGGCTTTCCGACTTTATTTCTTGAAAACAATTACAGAATATGTATTTAAAAGACGTTTTAAAACTCAACCTGAGAGGGAAATGTATGGAATATAACGGCAAATCTTCTTTGTAAATCGCCGCTGCCTTTGAAGTTATCACTGTGCGGCACTGTGCACGTGCTTGTTTCTTTGATGTGTCAATCAAATTAGACTCCACTTTATAGCGGGGACTTATTGCGGGTTGCGATTAAATAAATAATATTTAAAAAATGAGGTTTTAATATCACTTTTCAGCTTTTTATAAGGAAAATAAAATGAAAAACTCAACAATTCCAACAATCTGTCATGTGTAAAAAATCTTTTTCTATTTGTCAATTTTTCTGATCTCTCTGCGGGCAAGCCTCTTTAAGCTTCCAGTTCTTATGTGCTTTTACTTGATAAAATATTTTGAAATGAAAATACATATAATCTTACTTACTACATACTTTAAAACTGTCTTCTAGTAAATCCCAAGTTGTAGTTAAGCTCAAGAAAAGATACTTACATCAATGAATTAGTATTCTTTGCTGATTTTCACAGTTGATTGTTGTTAATGCCATTTTAGGAGATACACACTTAATATTATAATTATCTTGATTCAGTTTGAAAGATTGATTTTAGGAATGATGCTTAATGTTCCCAAAGCCATGCAGTGCTACTGTATTAATCCCACACTAAGCCAACTTGAGGACCAACATCATGTTGAAAGTCAAGAGACAATGAAAGACATTTGTTAGCAATTCTATCATATATGGGAATGTTTAATAACTGCCATGGGCTGCTGTTGGATAAATTCGGTAGAAGTTTGTACAGTGAACACATATTTAAAGTGCCAGTCACCTGATTTGTATGCGATTGTGGCGACGTAGTTGACATGTTTATATAGGACCTATCAGGCATGTTGTTAATGCTGGTTGAATCGTCTTCGTGTTGTACAGTTTATTATGGCCATGAGACATTATTTATGAAGGATGAAATGTGGCATGCTGAATGAATGACATAAGAATGAAAAATAAACCATGATGACAATAGCATTGTCTTTGACCATTTCTTTCATAGATTTAAGGCTATTCCAGTAAATATCTGCCCAACAGGAGGACACCAGGTTTATCCATGTAAGCGATTTAATTGAAACAGTACTAAGTCACATTTTCTACAGCACTTCCCATGCATAGTTTGTCCTCCCGTTGGATATATATTCTACTTGGGTAGCCCTTAGAAATATTTGGAATGTTTTTAATTATCTTTAACTAGTTATAGTGCACATACTGCCCTAGCAGGTATCTTTGATAGCTGCACCTTGGCAAATAATAACTTGTATAAAATGCAGTTACCACTGCACAATTGAACAAACATGTGACTGCAGTAAATATTTGATTTAAGTTTATATATAAATGCCAAATGATACAGGGCAGGAAAAAGTATCCATCTCTGGATTAATACCATTTGCATGCTATTGATGATTGTTTGAAAAAAAGAAACCAAATAATCTGTATGCAAAAGTGTTTTAAATTTTTATTGGGAAACATAAATGACCTTTATAAGATCTAGGATATTTCCTCATTTTTACCCCTTTTCTCTCAATGATTTGAAAACAAGCAGAATCTGAATATTAAATCTGAGGAAGGTCCATCAAGAATTTTAACAGAAATAGTGGTAACAAGCTGTAATCAATACTTGAAACAAAGAAATGGAAATAACAATCTTCAACTGTTAAAATCAAAGGTGGTCACATGTTGGTCAATTTGTTTATTTGATCAATTTACAACCAGGGACTACCGGAATCCTAAATGTAATTTGAGAAATTTCTATTCCGAATATTTGGAGGAATAATGCTTCAAATTTTAATTATCAAAATCCAAGATAGTAGCCTGTCAGCTACCGACCTTATTTGATCAATCTAATATTTGATAATGCACAACCAGGGAGTAAGGGGAACCTTTACATACATAATTTAAGGATTATCCCAGTGTTTGGAGAAATAGCAGTAAAAAGAAATTCAACTACCAAAATTCAAAATGGTGTCCTCTCGCCCAGTTTGTTATCCAATCAGTCTCAAAGAATGAACATGCACAACTAGGGATCAAAGGGAACCTACATATGAAATTTGAGAAAGGTCCTTCAGGTACTTTCTTAGAAATAGCGATAACACAGATTGTTTACGGGTGGATAGATGACAAACCAGTCAAAGGGCGATTTGTAGAGCCCAACATCTGATGACAGTACAAAGTGGGCTGGTATAAAACACAAGTTATATATTTAAATATAAGTATACAGTTTTAGATCATAAAGATATTGTATTTGCTGAGCACAAAGGACAGCTGCACGTGTACTTGTCGGAACCTATTTTGTGTTTGGGTTGGTAGGTTGGGAATGTTGTTTTACAACAGCACCAACGAGAATTTGAATTTCACTTGATCCAGGTATTTTCAAATGAAGACCTTTTGAAACAGCATACTAAATTGCACTTTTCCGTATAAAAGAGTTGGTCCCAATTACACGGCCATCTCCATAGCAATTTTTGGGTGATGTTTATAGTCCACAATCTCCAAGTCTTCAAATTTGAAGTCATCAATGTCTTCAACTTTCCTTTTAATCACAAGTTTTGGGAATGGTTTGGGTTCCCTTGCCAGCTGAAAAGGAAAAGATTTCATTTAAGTTTTCAGTATTAGACCTTGATTCAATAGCTCAACTATTCTATATCTTACTACCATTGAACACTATCTGTGGACGATGAAAGTTCGCTTATAACATAGGCTGGGCTTCAGGGCTATTCCATTAAAACATCTACCTGACCGCAGGATGAATCGCTTCTGTCCATGGTTGAGTTTCCTGTTACTTCTATTACAAGATATTTTACTGGAATAGCCCTCAGGTCTATCAATGACATTGACGTGTTGACTGCCATGTTTCTTGCTACATGTACAGGGGTTGTCCACGTAGGAAGAATTTGAACTAGTGGTATATGCACAAATAACGATATCCACATAACTGAATGCAAAATACGGATGGTTGTTTGGTTACCGTACTAGGAGGCTTCCTTTAGTATAGGATTTTTTTTTTTTTTTTTTTTATAATTTGAAAGAAATTAGGCCAAGATGACGATTATTCCTGACTACCACATCTTTTTGGCTTGAATAACTTAATTACACATGCGTGATAACCTTTTTATGATAATTAACTGAAATTACATATAAACACATGTGAACAGCCATGGCCACAAGGTAAATAGAGGTTACACAGCAAGTGGTTGTTGTCTATGGTATTTATTTCACTCGAGTTAGTTATTTTTCAAAAATTACAAAAAAAAAACACTCGCTAAAAATCTGGTGTCTTTTGTAACTTGCTAATCCATATGTGTAGATATTACACTTCAAGTGTTAGCCAATCAAAACTCATTGAACCAAGTAATTAAAAAATAGTCCTATTAAAAGGTTACCGTATCAACCAATCAATGCGCAATAAGAGTTTATTCCACGCGTGGTATAAACTGAATGTTATTCAACACTTGTAATGGTTATCTGATGCCTTTGGAGTTAAATAACACCCACCTCTTGCGGTAGAAACCGCAATATTGTATCAAACATCAGTTAAATGACGACACCGATGCTGATAAAGATTGTGGATTTAGTCACAACGGTAACAGATCTAGAACTATCAATGGGCTTGATCATGGTGGTAATATTCCTAACACTATCAATATCTTTGTTCCATCTAATACTATCAATATCTTTGTTCCACCAGATATTCCTAACACTATCAATATCTTTGTTCCACCAGATATTCCTAACACTATCAATATCTTTGTTCCATCTAATACTATCAATATCTTTTTTTTTTTTTGTAATTATCTTTTTATTCAGGATTTTCATCAATATACATAAAATACAATTATTCCTTTACACACTCACACACAAACATACACAAAAAACTAATCTATATATATCATTTGCTTGCTCTCACGTACATCGACAAAATATTGTATATAAAATTCCCACGCATATTGCATACTGCATACATTTACACACATCCAATCTTATATCCAGAGATATATTAACATAGTACGGTATACGGTATATTGATATATACTGTATACATAATACATACACAAGCAAAGCGAGAAAAGCAAAACATCATATTGACACTAATAAATTACATGTAAACAAAGATCATGTTCATACAGACAGCACATGCACACAGAACAGCACACACACACAAACTTTCAAAACATACTCATACATACATACTCAATTTGTACATGAAAACAAAGACGGTATATAAATATATACTGTATGCATACAACAACAAAGAGAGAAAAGCAAACATCATATTCACACTTATAAATTACTTGTAAACATCATGTTCATACAAACAGCACATGCGCACACACCATCACACGTACACACACTCACACACATACACACACAACAAACTTTCATACACACATAATTAATTTATACATGAAAACAAAGAAGAAAAAAGGCAGAGAAAAGAAGGGAAAGAGAGAGGAGAGGGGGAGGGAGATTCAAAAATAAAGATGTATATATTAAAATGAAATAATTTAATTCAAAAACTTCTTTACCAAAATTAAATAGATTCGACACTGCCAGAAGGAAAATATTCAGTTTAGTTCCAATAATGGCATCCATTTCTTCCAATTATTTTCAAAAATCAATTTTTTGTGTACATTATTTCCATTGTTGATATATTTTTGAACAGTAAAATGATCCTTGATATCATTAACAAGGGCTGTTATATTTAAAGCTTTGTTGAAACATCTTGTTTTATAGATATAATATTTAATTATAATAATGATTTCATTATCAACAGGGTTGGCATATGAAGATAATAAACCAAATAAGAAAGATTCTTTGTTCATAGAAAAAGCAATAAACAATATATCAACTAAGTTTTCAAATTCCTGCAATAATTCTTGTACACATACACATTCCCAGAGCAAATGCGTTACTTTCTCTGGTTCACTATAACAGAAAGTGCATAAAGGACTAGCAATTATATGTGTTTTAAAAAGAAAAGTATTTGTGACTAGGATATAGTGAATAATTCTCAGTTGAAACCATTGTAACTTTGGACTGCGGAAGACATTAAAGGGAATTTTAAAGATTTTTTTCCATTTGTCTTCATTAAAGTAGAAATGTTGTTCCTGCCATTTCCTAACACCGGTTGGTACAGAAGCTGGTGTGATGAGACAATTATAAAAGTCTTTTGAGCCTTTATGGTTCTTATAGAAAATTTCTAAATGCAAAGGTATAAATGGCTGAACTGGATTTTCAAATGGAGGCTCTAAAACATAATTATCCATAAAAGATCTAACTGCAGATATCAGTCCGTGGTATTGGAGAAAGTTGGTGTTGGCTCTGAATTTTTCTAGAAACTCATTAATTGTATAGAAACTTAGATTACCATGATTTTTAACCAAGTCAGAAATTGTATAAATTCCAACATTAAACCAGTTTTTGTAAAAGATGGTGCTATTTCCAACTTTTATATCTGTATTATACCATAATGGAGTTTTCAAAAAAGAGTCATGATCCAATGCCCTTTTCCTAAATAGTCTAGAATTTCTCAATTTTTTCCATATTCTGAAAACATCTTTCCAAAATTTATTAGAACACTTAGATTCACATACAGATATGTAAGCATTCCCACAGCACTGTAACTTTTTAAAATCTATCATAGTCTTTAGGAGGATAACCCATTTGCCTGAAGACTTAAACATCCTACGTACCCAACCTAACTTAAGTGAATCTATGAAAGCCTGGACATCTATCATTTTCAAGCCTCCATTTAAGTAGTTTTGGATAACAACATCTTTCTTTATTTTATGAGGCCTATCATTCCAAAGGTAGTCAAATATTATGGAATTTAATTGCACTATGAATCTCTCAGGTGGGTTAGGCAGAGTAATAAAAAGATAATTTAGCTGAGAGATTAATAGGGATTTTATAATATTAATTTTACCAATAGGAGTCAAATTCCGCTTTTTCCAAGAAGATATTAGAGATTTAAGTTTTACTATTTTTTTGTCAAAGTTCATCCTTGGCATTTCAGCTAGGTCAACAGAAAAGTCTATTCCTAGAAATGTGAACCTGCTTTTACCCCACTGTAAGTCTAATTGTGGCAAAAAAGTTTCCTGACTATATTTTTTGCTTCCAAACCAAATAACATGTGTTTTATCTGTGTTAATATTGAGCCCCGATATCTTAGAAAAATTGTCTAGCTCATTAATAGATTCCTTTAAAGATTTTTCTGAACCATCAAGCAACAATCCGGTATCATCAGCATATTGTAAATTAAGAATATCTGTATTATCTACCTGTATACCTCTAAGATCTTTGTTATTTCTTAATCTAGCAGCAAGAACTTCAGCACAGAGAATAAATATATATGCAGCGATCGGGTCGCCTTGTCTGCATCCACGTTTGATGTTGACAGCAGAAGAAATATTGCCACCTTGATTTACATAAGAAAAAACTTCACAATGCAAAGTTTTGACCCACTTTTTGATGTCAGTTCCAAAATTAAAAATATTTAAGACCTTCTCAATAAAATTCCATGAAACAGAATCAAATGCTTTTTCAAAATCTATTGATAGTAACATTCCAGGAATATTTTCTTCTTCAGTATACTGCATCACATCATATAGAGTTCTGATATTCTCACCTATATAGCGATCAGATAGAAAACCGGTTTGATCACAATTAATTAACTTGTTTAAATATTTTCTTATTCTTTGGGAGATAATTCCAGAAGCTATTTTATATGAAATGTTTAAAAGAGAAATAGGTCTCCAATTTTTTATAAAATGTCGAGGTTTGTTACCCTTAGGAATACAGGTTATTATGCCTTGTCTCTGTGTTACTGAAAGTTGACCAATAGAGAAACCATAGTTGATAGACCTAACAACAAAGTCCTTTAGATCTTTCCAAAAGCATTTAAAAAATTCAGCAGTATATCCATCTGAACCAGGGCTTTTATTGTTTTTCATATGTTTTAGAAATATACCTGCCTCATCTACTGTAATCATACCTTCTATACTATTGGCTTCATGTTCCTCTAATTTTGGAATATTACAACCATGTAGATAATTGTCCAGACTAACATGTTCAACTTCCTTAAATCTGTATAAATCCTCATAGAAATTGTGTACTTCATTTAAAATTTCTTTTTGGTCTGTTATAATATTATCATTTTTCTGTAGTTTTGGAATAATTTTTGAAGTAAAATTACGGTTCTCTAAACTGAAGAAGTATGCTGTTGGTTTTTCCCCTTCTTCTATCCATTTTGCCCTGGCCCTAACTATACTACCTTTGATCTTTTTTATCCGTATACTTTCTAACTCTTTTACTTTTGCTTCTAATTCCTCTCTATTGTGATCATAATTAGCTTCTAATGTTTCTATTTCTCTTATCAGTTCTTTTTCTCTAATGCTCTGCTGTTTTTTCCTGTATGAAGCATAAGATATAGTTTGCCCTCTGATTTCCATTAACAAAGTTTCTAAGAATAGCTGATCATCAATAATAAATTGAATTTCGCTATTGGAAATAGTTGGGGCAGCAGTTAAGTTATAAACCGGAAGAGAGTATTGCAATTTGACACTTTTTATAACATTTTCTACTAATTCCAAATATTCTTTTTCATACAGCAGAGAATTATTAAATTTCCAAAGACCCTTCCCTTTTTTAAAATCATTAAAATTTAGAGATATGTATGGAGCCGAATGATCTGTTTTGTAACCAGGTTCAATATTAGATTGTGATACTGATGAAACAAGATTATCAGAAATAAGAAAAAAATCTAGTCTTGCTTGCTTTCTTGGATATCTTTTACGCCAGGTAAATCTTCTGGTATCTGGGTGGCTATCTCTATAAATGTCAACAAGAGACAGATTTTCAATAATCTCTAAAACTTTCCTTCGAGCTGCACTATTATTAATATTTTGATAGTTATCGTAATCTTTATCAGGATTTAAAACGAGGTTAAAATCTCCACAAACAATTATCTTATCGTTACCAAAGCTATCGACAGTATCTAAGATGAGGTTAAAAAAATCTGGTGTATCTCGATTAGGACCGTAAAGGGCAATAAGCGTTGTTCTGTGACCATCTATTTCTATATCAATTCCAAGAAAATTCCCGTTTGTATCTTTTTTTTCCTTGAAAACCTTATTTTCAAAATTATTATTCAGAAGAATTGCGGTACCACGAGAGTTGGACGAGAAAGAGCTGAAATAGCATTCAAAACCCCATTCATTTCTGATTAAATCTTCCTGTTGTGATGTGAAATGAGTGTCTTGTAAGCAATAAATGTGATATTTTTTGTCTTTAATGTAGGAGAAAACATCCTTTCGTTTGATTCTGTCACCAAGACCCTGGCAGTTTGCCGAAAAAACGGAAATGCTACTCATGTTATATCATAGTCGAGACATAGTAATAATAAATTTGAATCTCCCCATACAGATAAAGAAAGATAGAAAAGAAAGTGTGGAAGTAAAAGCATATCTTTAGTCAAGAGACACTAGACCGCTACTCACCATAACCTCATAGCGAATAAATTACCGGAAGTACAGTAAAGACTATAAACTTATACATAGTCTATATCAATATAGCGCTTGACAGAGCTCTTTCTCAATGTGCATCAAGTAAAACATCTAACTGAATCAGATCGGAAAGGACAAATCCGGAAAGTGTTTAAACTATACATGTAGCAATAATAAAATAGTAAAGGTTAATACTAGTGCACATATAAAAGGTGAGAAAATAAATAACTAAAATAAAATTAATTTATATTTATATTTGCATTTCAAGCGAGACTAATATATATATATAAGTATATATTAAGATAGCATTAATATCAAGACTAAGTTAATATGCTGAATTTTAAAAGCAGTCTAAGCAGAACAAAAAAAAAAAAAAAAGAAGAAAAAAGGCCGGAATGTCAAATTCGGTTATATAGCACAAAATAGAGAGAAGACTTATTGCATGAGAAAATAAAAGCTGTTAACAACATACAGCAAGTATTTTAAGCCAACAAACTATACATAGAATATTATTAAAGAGACAAGAAGCAGTTCTTGTATATATTTCTCTATATATATATATGATTACCTATATACATGTAGCTAACGAATCAATACGGAGAAAACACTAGTGTATATCGTAAATAAGATATTTTCGTATAGCTTACCTTACACGACAGAAACAATTCATCCATCCTCACTTACGAATCCATACAGAAAATATACGGAAAAAATACACATCCTCACTTACGAATCCATATCGACATATGACTTCAAACCATGATATGCTATTTGAAAGCACAGGTCGAAAAAGGCCTATCAATATCTTTGTTCCACCAGATATTCCTAACACTATCAATATCTTTGTTCCACCAGACATTCCTAACACTGTCAATATCTTTGTTCTACCAGACATTCCTAATACTGTCAATATCTTTGTTCCACCAGACATTCCTAATACTGTCAATATCTTTGTTCCACCAGACATTCCTAACACTGCCAATATCATTGTTCCACCAGATCTTCCTAACACTGTCAATATCTGTGTTCCACCAGACATTCCTAACACTATCAATATCTTTGTTCCACCAGACATTCCTAACACTGTCAATATCTTTGTTCCACCGGACATTCCTAACACTGTCAATATCTTCGTTCCACCGGACATTCCTAACACTGTCAATATCTTTGTTCCACCGGACATTCCTAACACTGTCAATATCATTGTTCCACCAGACATTCCTAATACTTAACTGTCAATATCTTTGTTCCACCAGACATTCCTAACACTATCAATATCTTTGTTCCACCAGACATTCCTAACACTGTCAATATCTTTGTTCCACCGGACATTCCTAACACTGTCGATATCTTCGTTCCACCGGACATTCCTAACACTGTCAATATCTTTGTTCCACCGGACATTCCTAACACTGTCAATATCATTGTTCCACCAGACATTCCTAATACTTAACTGTCAATATCTTTGTTCCACCAGACATTCCTAACACTATCAATATCATTGTTCCACCAGACATTCCTAACACTGTCAATATCTTTGTTCCACCAGATATTCCTAACACTGTCAATATCTTTGTTCTACCAGACATTCCTAACTCTATCAATATCTTTGGTCCGCCAGACATTCCTAACACTGTCAATATCTTTGTTCCACCAGACATTCCTAACACTGTCAATATCTTTGTTCCACCAGACATTCCTAATACTTAACTGTCAATATCTTTGTTCCGCCAGACATTCCTAATACTATCAATATCTTTGTTCCACCAGACATTCCTAACACTGTCAATATCTTTGTTCCACCAGACATTCCTAACACTGTCAATATCTTTGTTCTACCAGACATTCCTCACACTGCCAATATCTTTGTTCCACATTCCTAACGCTGTCAATATCTTTGTTCCACCAGACATTCCTAATACTGTCAATATCTTTGTTCCACCAGACATTCCTAACACTGTCAATATCTTTGTTCCACCAGATCTTCCTAACACTGTCAATATCTTTGTTCCACCAGATCTTCCTAACACTGTCAATATCATCGTTCCACCAGATATTCCTAATTCCTATATCTGTTGCGATTTCGATCAATGTGCATATGTGTGAATACAAAATCATGTGTTTTTCATTTTGCGGTATTGTCAACATTTAATTTGAACTCCGCCTACTTCAAGTACAGCCAATCACTTCCACTGTAACACGAGATGCAGATTTCTGATTGCGTCAGTACGTTCAATACAATAAACACTTATCAAGATTGTGAAGTACATTCTTCCTCCACAGATAGGGTTCAATGGCAGTAAAATTGTCCCAATAATACTATATTTCATATAACAGTTGTGCCTCTTATATGTTTGACTACTTTATAAAAATTCTGTTCTTAAGAATAGACAGACACCAAAAATCATATATTAAAATGCGCTGATGATGTTCTGAACCAAGAATACTTTCAAATATATATTCACTAGAAAAGTCGACATCACACACATATTTATGTCAAGTCAGCAATTAAGGTTTACATGGAATTAAAACAACTTTAAAATACCTGTTCTTTCAAGGGTTCAATATGGTTCACATATACATGAGCATCTCCCAATGTATGTACAAAATCACCAGGCTGTAAAAAAACAACATAAAATGTTACACTGTCAGCTTTAATGACAAAACTTCCCAGTACTTCTATATTAAACAAGGATTTACTCAAGTAAATAAGTACATTGTACATGTATGCTTCATTTCTTTAAATTTTTTTTTTCACTTCAAGCATTCTTATCAATATCTAAGTATCACATAATTTCCATGCTTAAATGATTTGGAGATGATAGATTTAAAAAATATTCAGCAACTACTAACAATTAATTGAAATAGAAACTCTATAGCTATACTATACCAAATCCCTTGTACAGTTGGCCCTAAATGACCCTAGTTGTCTATGGGCCGTAAAACACAAACAAACTCTTATAGCAGAGTTGTAAGTGATTAACAAATACATACAAACCTTTAGGTCGGTCACATGAGCAATCATGTAGGTCAACAAAGCGTAACTAGCAATGTTGAATGGTACTCCCAGACCCTGAAAATGACAAATAAAACATGTGAAACATGTATGACCCTGCTTCAGCTAAATTGTGAAACATGAATGACCCTACCTCAACTTTGTCGGATATGGATTTAAACCCAAATTTAACAAAGCATGTCTGAGAAATTCCATGTACAGTTAATATCAGTATCCCATTTCATTATTAATGATTGAATGACACCATGCAGAAATTCTGATCAATATTTTATGGATAAAGATATCAATGCAATATATGGCAAAGGTATATCAATGCATTTATTTTTTTTATTTGATACAGCGTCCCACAAATCTGATCAAGAGATCTATAAATATATGAAGTCACAGAACAAATAAATAAATAATAAACTAAGAAGTCCTTACAAAATGATGCTTACCATATCTGCTGACCGCTGATACAACTGACAAGACAGCTCTCCATTTGCAACATAGAACTGCACAAAGGCATGACATGGGGGAAGGGCCATTTTGGGTAAATCTGGAAAATAAAACACGATACAGACATTGATATGAGTAAGCTATAAAATAGCGAGAGAGTAAAGCATATAAATTCCTATTAAAGAGCAGTCATAAATATATATTAAGTCCATTTAAAGAGACATTTTTGCAGGATACACACACAGATCAGATCAAACCAAATGCAAAGCCATCCCCACAAACTATATACATGTGTATGAAGTATGAGAAAGTATGCGGTCACCTGTCCAACAACATGGGGTTTCTCTGGGGACTCTCAGTAAGACCCCAGACCATTCCATTCGGACCAACAAGAGTGTTTTAAATAGATGTTGGTATAACTTGCTTCATGATTGTTTTGTCAATATCAAAGATGGCTGTTTCTGTTTTCCCAATCAGTCTTAATATTGGTACAATTGGGACCAAGGGAAATATATACAGATAAAGTTTCAGATATATCCTTCTCACACATTAAGAAACAATGATAACAAACCTTGCCCATCTTCGGTAGCCAAGGCTTCTGATTACGTTACACTCCACGAACCCTTGGCGGATATAGTCGTGTTCAAACCGTCGCGCCCTGGAATCCCAGGGCAACCAATCAAATCCCGTTTTACATTCAGGCTTGGTTTCGCATTAAACAAAAACTGCGGCACCCAGTACAGAACTACATTGTCGACTATGTCATGGCATTTTACCTATATACAGAGACGTACAATCATTGGGGAAACATTCACAGTGTTTGATCAATTTAAATAAGTCATTGATCAAACATCTCATCGAAATTGACACAAGCCTTCATTTGTGTCTGTAAACATCACCGATGAAGTACATTGGTAACGCTCATTTTGATTGGTCGAAAATTTCATGAATAAAGGGTGGTAATTTCGAATCTCCACTAGAGGGCCAGAACGGACGACTATATCCGCCAAGGGTTCGTGGAGTGTAACGTAATCAGAAGCCTTGGCTAGCGAAGATGAACCTTGCCTGGCAAAATCCAAGACTAATTGTTTCAGAATTATCACAAAAGAGAAACTTATATACTGGCCACGATACACGTAGAACCTTTGAAACACAGCTGTCTCGTTACAGCTGCCAAAGTGTAGTACCTGGAGGGTTCCAGGCAGACATGATAATACGTCGGTCATCAGGATTGGTCTTTATTTTATGTATCACATCCTTCAGTTGGTCCACGCCTTGACCAGTGTAGTCCGCATGCATGTCCTTATACTCTGCTCCAAAGTGTCGCCATTGGAAACCATACACAGGGCCTAGATCACCTATGGAATGAGATCAGTGGTATATTATTTATGACAAGTAGCGATTTAAAGGAATTACCTCTATTTCCCCTATTGGGCCCCGCCCATTTGTCCCCTTTGGGGTCAGAGTCACCATTTATGCAAAATCTGTTCCCCTTCCCCAAGGATGTTTCTGACCAAATTGGGTTCAAATCCATTCATAACCTTATGACTAGTAGCGATTTAAAGGAATTACCTCTATTTCCCCTATTGGGCCCCGCCCCTTTGGCCCCTTTGGGGTCAGGGCCACCATTTATGCAAAATCTGTTCCCCTTCCCCCAAGGATGTTTCAGACCAAATTGGGTTCAAATCCATTAATAACTTCATGACTAGTAGCGATTTAAAGGAATTACCTCTATTTCCCCTATTGGGCCCCGCTCCTTTGGCCCCTCGGGAGTCAGAATCACCATTTATGCAAAATCTGTTTCCCTTCTGCCAAGGATGTTTCTGGCCAAATTTGGTCAAAATCCAATAAGGCCTTTTTGACTAGTAGCGATTTGAAGCAAATGTTGACGGACGGACGACGGACGCTGCGCCATGACATAAGCTCACCGGACCTTCGGTCCAGGTGAGCTAAAAACTACTTTTAAACATCATTACAACGTATGGCTTGTGCAGCATCAGCCTGAATATAACAAGATATAATTCATACCTTCCTCGCGGTGACCCAGGCCATGTTTACTTAGAAACTCCTTGGAACCATTAGCATCCCAGATGGGAATCTTTTTCTCCTTCAGCTTGTTTCCATTGGTACAACCCTGAATAAACCAGATCAGCTCCTCTGCAACTCCACGCCAGAATACACGTTTGGTGGTCAGTAGGGGGAAATCTTTATCAACACAAAAGGAAGATATGTATTACATTGTACATGCATAATCATAAAATGAATTAAAACTGACCTGATGTCATTAAAGAATACATGAAAAATAAATTAATTACTGATTATGATTTTTTTTATTTCTACCACAATACCCTGTGTTATTCAACTCTCAGACCATCAGTTAATCATTACAGCTGTTGATTAACAATCTGTTTATACCACACGTGGTATAAACGCATTTTGATTGGCTAACAAGGTGAACTTTGGCCTAGGCTGCAATTGTCATTGACGTCATCAATAATCTAATGACGTCACATCACCGAGTCCCGGACGTCACCGGTACACTTTATTTGCATACGCGAAATTATACTTGGCCACGTTTCCCTTTGATTCAACACTCGTAAGTTATTTTTTAAAAGTTGCAAAAAACACTCGCTAAAGCTCGTGTCTTTTGTAACTTTTTAAAAATAACTTACGAGTGTGAAATAAATTCCATATCCAACAACCACTCGTTGTGTAACATCTATTTATTACATGACTTGTTATCTGAGCTCTGTGTTCTAAACTTTCTAGTCTCTGGTTCTTATTAACAACTTAAAAAGCAGACAATTTACCTTCTCTGAGATTGTATCTCATCTGCATGCCAAAGATTGAAAGTGCGTCGGTGCCTGTTCTGTTGGATTTACGGGTCCCATTGTCCAAAATTTGTTGTATAGCATCAAGGTAGTGTTCCTCGTCATGTCTGTAATAGATCAACAAGCATATTATACTGGGTATTACTTTAAGTATTGCTGACCCCCAATAGCGTCATGTCTGTAATAGATACAAGCATATTATACTGAGTATTACTTTAAGTATTGCTGACCGCAATAGTGACTATGGTTCTTTACACGTGTAAGTTTTATCCAAATCCTTCAAGGAATGAAGTTTCTAGAGTGCTGACAATGATGGTGACCTTTACCTAACAACCCTAAAACTCAAATGCTAGAGCACTGAGAAGGATTTTCTAAAAACAATAGTGACCTTGACATTGTCCCAACAACTGTGAAACTCAAAGATGTCCAAGATACCATAGTCCTTTATGAATGTATAAAGTTTTATCAAAGTCCCTTCAGGAATGAAGCTACAAGAATACCGACAAAAGATTTTCTAAAAAATAGTAATAGTGACCTTGACCTTACAACCCTGAAACTCCAACTTGTCCAAGATATTATGATCATTTGTGATTGTGTGAAGTTTGATCTAAATCCCCAAAGAAATGAATTAAGCTGCTAGAGCACTGACAAATTTTTGAAAGGATTTTTCAACAAGAGGCACACAGGGCATGCTTTGCTCACCTAGATATTTAAGCAACCATGGTCAAATACTCTCATATCAGCTATATTACAACTATTTTCCTACTTTTTGAGCTGCATCTAGATCGCCCAACAATGGTTCAAACCAAATGTAGACCAAATCCTTTTAAATTCTTAAAGAAGAAAAAGGTATTTTAAAGTTTTTTGCTATATATTTTTCCTATTGAACCCTTCCCCTGCAGCCCTATAGGGGAGCCACACCATCCATTTATATACATTGGATCAGATCCCATTTGCCCAATTAATCATTAATGCTCCAGGCAAATTATATGAATGGACTAGAAGCAACTTAAAGGATTAAACGCAGTTTCCACAATTGGACCCTGCCTCTCAGGCCCCAAGAGGGCCAGACCCCATTTTATACAAAATTGTTCCCCTTTATTCAAGGATGCTTCAGACCAAATACCGAATAATGGCACAGGGCGCGGGTAATTGACAGTGGGGCGCCCTTATTAAGATTAGTTATTCTGAAGTTTTATGAAACAGACTATACCTTATAGCAGAATATTCAGTCATAAAAATATTCCAGATAAAGATATCTATTCATTATCATATATTAAGCTTAAACATCACTAGAATATTCCTGTAAACCTGTAAACCATGCGAACTGATCTTTAGACCAGAGAATGTGTGTTCCACCATTTATGTTCAAATGGAACTTTTTTTGTGTTCTATTTATAGACACAGGTGATTTTTTCCCAGATCATATCTTTGACCTAATAATTGATTTACAATGTCTTTAACTAGCTTTCTGTTCTGTACAAAAGTTGTTAATCAACAAGAATGAAGTCTTTTACTCTATCTTCAAATAAAAGATGGTAAGTTATTATTTGTATGTGTGTTTAGTTTCGGGTGCTCTTTGCACTGACATGTCATCTGTAGCCTGTACTGTAGGAATAGACAAAATATGGCGAAAACTTGTGTTCCAGTTACTTAATTTGCTTAAGAAAATTGAAAACATAAAGTAGCAAAACATTTCACATGAATTCTTACTTTTGAACACCATTTTGACACTCAGTCAAAGATTTATTTCCTTGAAAAAAGGTAGGGGCGCCCTTATTAGGTCAAATACGGTATGGATCAGATCCATTCATTCCTACAGAAGTATCTGGATTTTAAAGAATTTGCTATCGGTATGTTTCCCCTATTGAACCCACCCCTCAAGTACCTGGGAGACCAGATCCTCTGTTTATAAAAACAAAATTGGTTTCCCTTCATCCAAGGATGCTTCAGGCCAAACCTTTTATTTCCTACAGAAGGATCTAGGAAGAATTTGTGATATTTCCCTTATTGGACCCTGCCCCTCAAGCCCCTAAGGGCCCAAATTAAACCAGCCATTTATACAAAATTGAATCTCCTTTCCACAAGGCTGCTTCAGACCAAATTTGATTAAAATCTGCTCAGTCGTTCATGACTATTAGTGATTATTAGGAAACTCGAACTTATCAGAGATATTATGGTCCTTTATCAGTTTGAATTTTGATCAAAATCCCTCAAGGAATGAAGCACCTAGAGCATTGATGACAAACTTGTTACAATAACATATATATGTATGTATGAGACGGAGGGAGAGGAAAACTATACTCCATCCGTTTCACCAGTACGGAACTAATAATGGCTGTATAATTAGGGAAACTGATCAAATACAGATTAGCGGAAACGACTGTTTACCAACTCAGTCTACAGATTGATATAGTGCAAACAAATAGAAATATCAATTGGATTTCAATCTTGTACACCTCATCACACCTCAGCATGTATTATACGTACACCTTATTTGACACAATGGCATATACATGTACATCTCAGCATATATTATACACATGCTCTGCTCTGCTGGTCATTTGACTAATTAAGGAGTTAAGGTGATAGTGTATAATTGTTATACATACAAAATCCAATACATGTTGTGATGAAATGTATCTTATAAATACAGTACATTTGACCAATTTAAATTTAAGGTGTATTATTGACTCATATTTATTTTCAAGTATAAATTAAAACTATTATCATTTTAATTCTATGCACATATTATTCTCATGAACTCAATTCTATAACCTACAACATAATTTGAGTATTATAATAAGATCAATGTAACATGAAATCACCTTTTCTTTCGCGAGACACCATTAGATCCGTCAACATGATCTCCGTTAGCTTTGCCATCAGAACTTATCACATTTTCATTCACTGTTGCTTCCATTGTATGATATGACAACCAGCTGAAAATTGATCGACAAAACACATCATTTCTCGTCTGCATATATATATATAATATGGTAGCTAGGGTTTATAAGTAATGTATAAGTATCATATGGAATGAAGTGCAGTAAGGAGGCGATAACGGAGTTATCGTTCCTTACGGAACGGAATGTAGACACGGCTACTTTTGGCTACTTAGCAGCGTATTACTGCGCTTTGGGTGCAAATAAAACGCTACTTAATTTTTTAATGAAACTTTCCACATTTATAAAACTCGGTGTGATCTACGTCCTGACATATTCGGTATATCTGGGAAAAATCTAGTTGTCGAGATATTTGGGGCCAAACAGGCCAAAATCGACACTTTGACTGTTGGTTACTGTATAACTCGACCTGGAGAGTTTAATCTTAAATCTGACGAAATGACCCTCCAAATGTAGCAAGTAGAAGTAATTCTGAAGAAAATAGTATCTTTGGTTTTTCGATAACTGTCATAAAACGGCCACAATAGGGTTTTGAAAAAGGGTCGTATTTATCAGACGTGTCATGGAATGTTCTAGAACATTCTAGAACACATTCCAGAGCCGAGTCTATTCCGGATGTGACGTCAGTGACGTCACCAAGTGTGTTGTGCAAGCCGCCTGCCTGATTGAACTGCTCGGTAAGCTGGGTTCAGATGAATTTTACTGTTATTGCCAGTATATATTGCTATTTTTCAACATCAGAGGCAATGCTCCAGGATATAGATACTTTGTAGCGATCACAAACATGCATGCGAAAAATCAACCCAGCGTTCAGAATGTCAAGCAAATTCCCGAAGCCTCGGAGGTCTAACGCTGACGGTAAGTAAAAGTGTTTGTTGACGTTTGATGAAACAGACGACGGTAAATATGCACGGAGAACAGTCCCCGTTTATTTGATATTTAATTTAGTGATACTTTGTCTTCGAAGTTAACTAATTGTTTAATTTGGGTAGTCTGTGTACCGTATTTGTTTGTAGCTAGATTCGTTATGTGAATGTTTACGTCTAAAAATAACAACGGAATC
>NW_022982650.1:0-32257 GCF_902652985.1 Pecten maximus
ACTTAAACGACCCTTTTCACCTCATCCTTCTTTTCTACCTGCTCACAAGTCTTTCCAATGTGGTCAGCCCAGGGCTCCTGACAATGGCGACATGTCTCCTGCCAAAACAATTTTAATCATCACATTATTCCTTGCAAAAGCATGCCATTCTTTTTATCTAAATATTATATAAAGTTTTAAATTAATAAACTGTTTTACAGTATTTATCTATATATATAATTTGCTAACTTTGTTTTGTTATTTCAAACAATGAGTGGGAATGACATTAACTGTCGTTGTGGTCTGCTTACAACAACAGCAGCAGTATGCCGTCCCTAATGTATCCAAATATCTATGTACTCATATAAGTATAGAGGTGGTCAATATCATAAAGTATAGAGGTGGTCAATATCATAAAGTATAGAGGTGGTCAATATCACAAAGTATCTGTACTAGATACATCTTAACCATTGTTGATTATGCGACGCGATATCCAGAGGCTATAGCTCTGAGGGGAATAGAGACTGAGCGAGTGGCTGAAGCGTTGGTTGATGTGTACAGTAGAGTGGGCATTCCGCGGGAAGTATTGACCGACCAGGGTAGCCAATTCACATCGGAACTTATGCGTGAAGTGAGTCGTCTTTTATCCATTCGACAGTTAACAACCACTCCGTATCACCCAATGTGCAACGGCCTTGTAGAACGTTTCAATGGTACCCTGAAACAGATGCTCAAAAGAATGTGTTCAGAAAGACCCAAAGACTGGGATAAGTACCTCAATGCTTTACTATTTTCCTACCGAGAGGTACCGCAAGAAAGTCTTGGATTTTCGCCTTTTGAACTGTTGTTTGGTAGAACTGTGCGCGGGCCGATGATGATTTTGCGCGAGCTTTGGACCAAGGACGTTCCTGATACCGATGTCAAGACTACATACCAGTATGTGGTCGATTTGAAAGAGAGACTTGAGGAAACTTGTAAACTCGCGCAAGAGCAGTTGAAATCTGCTAAGTCCCGACAGGCCAAATATTACAACCGGAAGGCAAAGGATGTGATCATGGAACCAGGACAGAAGGTACTAATTCTTTTACCTACCAAACGCAACAAATTACTGATGCAATGGAGAGGGCCCTACACCATTGAGGAGAGAAGGGGAACAATGGATTATAGGGTGAATGTCGACGGGAAGGTCAAGACCTTACATGCGAACTTACTTCGTCGTTATGTGGAACGCAATCGTCAGCCGTGGTAACAGAACCTGGTGTTCTATCTGTAGTGTGCGCGTCAATCGTCACAGATGACACGGGAAGCGACAACGAGGATGTCTCTGAAAGACAGTTAGAGACGACACCCAGTCCAATCAGAAAGGAATCAGTTGATGATGTGAAGGTTTCTGATCAGCTAGATCAGACACAACGACGTCAGATAAGAGACATTCTTAGTAACTACTCTGATGTACTAACTGATGTTTCGGGGAAAACAACATTAGTCGAGCATGAAATCAGGCTTACCACTGACGATCCAGTTAGAGTGAAAGGTCGAGTTCTTCCTTTCCATATGAAAGAAACCATTCGCAGGGAGATGGATCAGATGTTAACTATGGGGGTAATCGAACCTTCGGAATCTCCATATGCGGCTCCAGTAGTCATCGTCAAAAAGAAGGATGGATCGAATTGCTTCTGCATCGATTATCGTCAAATCAACAGAGTCACCGTATTCGATGCTGAACCTATGCCTAATGCCGATGACATTTTTTCATGATTGGCTGGTCATAGGTATTTTTCGCGTTTGGATCTGAGCAAGGGGTATTGGCAGGTGCCAATGGCGAAGACATCCAAGCCAAAGACAGCCTTCACTACACCAGTTGGATTGTTCCAATTCACTGTGATGCCTTTCGGCTTGGTAAATGCCCCTGCAACTTTCTGTCGCCTGATGAGAAAGCTTCTCTATGGAATGTCAAATATAGAGAGTTTCATTGACGATATCCTCATATATACACAAACTTGGGAGCACCACGAGCAAATTCTTCGCGAACTGTTCGACCGTCTACGGAAATCTGGCATCACTGCAAAGCTGTCAAAGTGTGCACTTGGATATCAAAGCCTGGGTTGTCTGGGTCACGTGGTCGGAGACCAGCGGTTGTTACCGAATCCAGACAAGGTTAAGGCGATTCTCGAAGCACCACGACCAGAAACCAAATCACAAGTTCGATCATTCATCGGGTTATCTGGATTCTATCGCAAGTTCATCGCAAACTTTGCTGCTATCTCGGTTCCGTTAACAGACCTTACAAAGAAAGGCCAACCCAACAAGGTGATCTGGAAAGAGCCCCAAGAAGAAGCCTTCACGACTTTGAAAAAGATGCTGTCTTCAAGCCCAATCCTTAAGCTTGCTGATCTCGAAGCCGATTTCACTCTTAGAACAGACGCTTCGGATACGGGAATCGGTGCCGTCCTTCTACAGGAGGAATCTGGTGTCCTACTTCCTGTTGCGTATGCAAGCAGAAAGCTAAAGGGAGCAGAGAAAGCTTATTCTGTTGTCGAGAAGGAATGCTTGGCGGTCATCTGGGGAATTTCAAAATTCGAGCGATATCTTTACGGACGCGAATTCATCATCGAAACTGACCACCAGCCGTTGGTTTATTTGAATAAACTGAAAGGAACTAACTCACGGCTGATGCGGTGGGCATTGCTTATGCAGCCATATAGGTTTCGGATACGTGCTATTCACGGGAAGGACAATGTTGGTGCAGATTGTCTCAGTCGTTTGTAAGAAACCTAAGATTTCGCATGTGTGCTCAAGTGACATATGTAATTTCGTCAAGCGTGGACAAAGACTCTAGCTATCAAACTGACTATGCTATGTATGTGTTGAAATGAAATTCTCAAAATTTCATTCTTCTAGTGGGGGCGTGTGTTACATACCATGGTACTTTACTTTGTTTGTATTTCACGCTCAAAGACTTGTACGTGAACCGGATGTGTGACCGGATATAGGACAAAGGACATTCCAGAACGTGCGGTGTAAACACGTCAACATGCAGGTGTAGCGGCACAACACCGCGGCTACTTACTCATTTATTGGACATAAATACGCAAACTACAGCTTGCGGTGAGTACCGTACATACAAACCCAATTGTATATATTGTTTATAACTGTTGTTGACATGCTGTGTAGATAAACAGCAAGGTATTATAGTTGTCTATTTATAGATACCCACCCGGTATGTTGCACGGGTGTATACGTATACAGGTGTGCTTAGCGTATTGTATATTTATTAATAGGGTATTATACGACATGTACAGTTATATAGATGATATTTTAGAGATATACCAAGCATATAGCATTATATACATATTAGTTAATGTCTACATAGTCTGAATTACGGGTGGTCATTGTTATATGCACACGTGTAACGTGAGTGCATGTCAGTGTAGTAAATATTAAGGCGTCGTGTGTCATACTTTCAGTAATTTAGGGTGTAGTCATTTTATTGCATATATGTATTATATCAGTCAATATAACGGTTGTTAATAGGTTAGGATAGTTGGGCCATAATTATTTAGTAGTATATTTGTATTATATTTTAGTTTAACCCATTGGTGAGGATAGACCATAATGTGGTGTGGATGATCCTGGAAGGATCATGGTCAGAACAGTGTCTTGACAGGGACATATGCCAGACCGATGTGTGGTGGAGCGAGGTGGCCTGGGTACTGTGGTTGCGACTCACAGCCAGAACCTTGATAGACAGCCATGAGTGGTATTCTTTTCTGGCAATATAAAAATTGTTCGTGATGAGGCTTGATGGTGCCGTCTTGTGAAGAGAACTGGGTTCTTGTTGACACTCCATGGTGGAAATCTGCCCACCAGTGTAGACTATTTAGGTGACCTCATAGACAGTGATGGAAATCTGCCCATTCCTTGAGTGAACCATTTATTTGTGATATATGTTCTTATTAAATGTGTGAAAGTGAGTGTGGATGTGCAGTTGTTCATAGTGTATATTGTAATTAAATGTTGTAAATAATGTAAATACAGTGTGTTGTGTTTTTATCTCTGCACCAGATTGGACAATATGCTCATCCCGTTACATAAAGTATAGAGGTGGTCTTTAGAGGTGGTCAATATCACAAAGTATAGAGGTGGTCAATATCATAAAGTATAGAGGTGGTCAATATCACAAAGTATAGAGGTGGTCAATATCACAAAGTATAGAGGTGGTCAATATCATAAAGTATAGAGGTGGTCAATATCATAAAGTATAGAGATGGTCAATATCACAAAGTATAGAGGTGGTCAATATCACAAAGTATAGAGGTGGTCAATATCATAAAGTATAGAGGTGGTCAATATCATAAAGTATAGAGATGGTCAATATCATAAAGTATAGAGGTGGTCAATATCATAAAGGATAGAGGTGGTCAATATCATAAAGGATAGAGATGGTCAATATCATAAAGTATAGAGGTGGTCAATATCATAAAGTATAGAGGTGGTCAATATCATAAAGTATATATAGAGATGGTCAATATCATAAAGTATAGAGATGGTCAATATCATAAAGTATAGAGGTGGTCAATATCATAAAGGATAGAGGTGGTCAATATCATAAAGGATAGAGGTGATCAATATCATAAGTATATACTTTTAGAGGTGGTCAATATCATAAAGGATAGAGGTGGTCAATATCATAAAGGATAGAGATGGTCAATATCATAAAGTATAGAGGTGGTCAATATCATAAGTATATACTTTTAGAGGTGGTCAATATCATAAAGTATAGAGGTGGTCAATATCATAAGTATATACTTTTAGAGGTGGTCAATATCATAAAGTATAGAGGTGGTCAATATCATAAAGGAGGAAGCCTTTCTGCTCAAAACGTTATAGAATGCTTAGCATAATCTCACATTCATTTCCATTTCAAACAGGATTTGTTTGCTTTTTTCATAACATTTGGCCAAAATCTCATAAAATATATACATGTATATATCAAATGTTACTACAAACAATGTATGTGTTAAACATGTCACAACATTTCGAGACAATTGTTGCTTTGTGAAGCTATGATGTCAAGGTGTCATAGCTTGACAAAAGGGACCAGTCGTCTTGAAACATTGCCGTACATTTAAAAGATACATTATTTGTGTAGAAAGAAATTTATACCTCATATTTCCAAACTGTTGAATCTTATTGAAGACTCATAAAATATAGTCATGAGACATATGATATTTTACTGACCTTCCTACAAGCTGGATTGGCACACTGAAACACTGGGTAGCCTGGGTCTAACACAGCAGCAAAATCACACTGAGGACATCTGTAATCATAGCCATTGTAATCAACCATGTGTTTCTCTACTGTAGACATCTGTAATCATAGCCATTGTAATCAAACATGTGTTACACTACTGTAGACATCTGTAATCATAGCCATTTTAATCAACCATGTGTTACTCTACTTTAGACACCTGTAATCATAGCCATTGTAATCAACCATGTGTTACACTACTGTAGACACCTGTAATCATAGCCATTGTAATCAACCATGTGTTACACTACTGTAGACACCTGTAATCATAGCCATTGTAATCAATCATGTGTTTCTCTACTTTAGACACCTGTAATCATAGCCATTGTAATCAACCATGTGTTACACTACTTTAGACACCTGTAATCATAGCCATTGTAATCAACCATGTGTTTCTCTACTTTAGACATCTGTAATTATAGCCATTGTAATCAACCATGTGTTACATTACTGTAGACACCTGTAATCATAGCCATTGTAATCAACCATGTGTTACTCTACTTTAGACATCTGTAATCATAGCCATTGTAATCAACCATGTGTTACATTATTTTAGACACCTGTAATCATAGCCATTGTAATCAACCATGTGTTACATTATTTTAGACACCTGTAATCATAGCCATTGTAATCAACCATGTGTTACTCTACTTTAGATATCTGTAATTATAGCCATTGTAATCAACCATGTGTTACATTATTTTAGACACCTGTAATCATAGCCATTGTAATCAACCATGTGTTTCTCTACTTTTGACACCTGTAATCATAGCCATTGTAATCAACCATGTGTTACACTACTGTAGACACCTGTAATCATAGCCATTGTAATCAACCATTTGTTTCTCTACTTTAGACATCTGTAATCATAGCCATTGTAATCAACATGTGTTACTCTACTGTAGACATCTGTAATCATAGCCATTGTAATCAACCATTTGTTTCTCTACTTTAGACATCTGTAATCATAGCCATTGTAATCAACCATTTGCTACTCTACTTTAGACATCTGTAATCATAGTCATTGTAATCAACCATGTGTTTCTCTACTTTAGACACCTGTAATCATAGCCATTGTAATCAACCATGTGTTTCTCTACTTTAGACACCTGTAATCATAGCCATTGTAATCAACCATTTGTTTCTCTACTTTAGACATCTGTAATCATAGCCATTGTAATCAACCATTTGTTACTCTACTGTAGACACCTGTAATCATAGCCATTGTAATCAACCATGTGTTTCTCTACTTTAGACACCTGTAATCATAGCCATTGTAATCAACCATGTGTTACTCTACTTTAGACACCTGTAATCATAGCCATTGTAATCATTCCTGTGTTTCTCTACTTTAGACATCTGTAATCATAGCCATTGTAATCATTCCTGTGTTTCTCTACTTTAGACATCTGTAATCATAGCCATTGTAATCAACCATGTGTTTCTCTACTTTAGACATCTGTAATCATAGTCATTGTAATCAACCATGTGTTACACTACTGTAGACACCTGTAATCATAGCCATTGTAATCAACCATTTGTTTCTCTACTTTAGACATCTGTAATCATAGTCATTGTAATCAACCATGTGTTTCTCTACTTTAGACACCTGTAATCATAGCCATTGTAATCAACCATGTGTTTCTCTACTTTAGACACCTGTAATCATAGCCATTGTAATCAACCATTTGTTTCTCTACTTTAGACACCTGTAATCATAGCCATTGTAATCAACCATTTGTTTCTCTACTTTAGACATCTGTAATCATAGCCATTGTAATCAACCATGTGTTTCTCTACTTTAGACACCTGTAATCATAGCCATTGTAATCAACCATTTGTTTCTCTACTTTAGACATCTGTAATCATAGCCATTGTAATCAACCATTTGTTTCTCTACTTTAGACATCTGTAATCATAGCCATTGTAATCAACCATGTGTTACTCTACTTTAGACACCTGTAATCATAGCCATTGTAATCATTCATGTGTTACTCTACTTTTGACTATAATGACAATCAAAGTACTGAAAGTACTGTAGGAGGCGTTAGTCAGATGTAAAAGGAGATATTTGAAATAAAGCAAGAATACAGATTAAACTGATATCAACATGACTAAACATTTCCACTTAAGTGTGTCAAACCAACCGGACATAATGGTTTTCACAGTCCTGATGAATGTAATGGTTTAGACTGTTCCGATGTACATAATGGTTTTAACCATCTTAAAAGTTGCAAACCTACTTCTAAAAGTAGTTAAACATTTCTTATTTCAATCAAATCAACTTCTACTTAGGTACATGTCATTAACATTCATACTTTAAACCATCTTTTATACTTAAGTAGTTCAAAATTTGCATTTATGTGTTTAAAACAAACTTATATTTTATAGGCCTGGGTATTAGAAATGTCGAAACAATATGATATGCATTTCGATAAGTTATAACAATACACGATATGTATTGAAAATACAGGGAGTGTCTGCTACTTTTTTTGTTGAAAGTGTGCAATGTCTTTCAATATCTTGTAAACAAAATTGTTTATTCTATTCTATTTTGATCTTAGAATAATATCAAAATTAGATTGACGGCTTTTAAAAGTTATTACACTTTTTTTTCAACAAAGACCTCATTTTTAAGGACAATTACTTCAAAATTAGATATCAATTCCATCTATTTTAATAGATCCAATGGCAATATTAACAATAAACTGTGATTTGTTGCTTTTTAATTTACCACCAAGATGTAGATAATATCCTAGTAGCTATAGGTACTGTATATAAATATACAGCGTTTTACATGCAAAATATTGAAGAAAACTTTCATATTTGATATCAATTCAATATGATTGTATAAGGCCCTTGGGGTGGGGAAAGAACCCTGGGCCTATTTTTACATCAGGATTGTGTTCATCTCTTGGTGTCCAGCAAGATTATGGAGTTGGGATCTGAATGGTTTCTCAGATAAAACAAGAGGCCCAGAGGGCCTGTATCGCTCACCTGGTTTTATGAGATATGAAACAAGAATGATTCTTAAGTTTATTTGTCGCTGGTATTTCTATGTCAATATATCATATAAGCATTTTATATGGGTACATGTACATTGGTTTATTGTTATTCTAAAAATGTCAATTTAGCGAAATTGACCTATTTTGGTCCCATCCTTCAGCCCCCGGGAGGTTAACCCCAACATTCGTACAATTTTGAATACCCACCCCATAACCATGCTACCATACGAATGTAGGTTTTATACCAAATTGTGCAATTAATCCATGAAATGAAATTGACTTTGGGTACAACCCCATAGGGATTGCTACCACACCAATGTGAGTTATATCCATAACTTAGTTTCAGAGAAACCAATTGACCCCTTTTGACCCTGCCCCCGGGGGTCAACCCCACCATTCAGAGGTCAGAGAGATAAACTCAATATTTGTAGCCAGTCACACATGTTACATGTATCTGTTTGCCAAATATCTAGCCTTCGTGTGTATGTGCAGTTTTGGGTCATTTTTTTCATTTTGGTAGGAATTTCTTTTTAAAAGTGCCATATCTGCGTCATTTTGATTATTTGACCTTGATACATTGCACACACCTTTAAAAGGGCTGATTCTTTAAAATGTGACCCAAATTAATAATTTTGAAAGAACTTTGAATTTTCTTCATCATTTGACCCCAGTGACCTTGAATGAAGGTCAAGGTCAAATATAAGTATAACATTTGTAGCCAGCCATACGTTATCGATGCACCAAACATCAAGCCTTCATGTGTTTATAATAGATAAAAGAGCAGAAACCTTTATTCTGCAATTTTGGATTATTTTTTAATTTTGGCTGGAGGAAATAGCTTTATGATTCTTTTCCAAGTGCCATATCTTTCTATCATATTTTTATCTGATGACAATAAAATATGCACATTCTGTTTCAGTGGACTATGTTCTTTCATATGAAATGAAAAAAATAATCAATATAAGATTTTTATTTTTGACATTCGAATCCATAACAAGTCGTTGGCCTTGACATTCTCTGACAATATATCATTGAGAAAAGTTTGCCCTAACCACGTGCTAACCAATTTCCAATGAAAATGAAACAAATTATGCTAAAATATGTGTGACGAGTTTCCTATATAAACTATAGTAAAATGTATCCTCTCCCTAGAGAGAATGCGACACATAGGGGGCCATGAAATTAACAATTTTGATAAAACAGCTTAAGAACCTTTTGTACACCATTCTGCGATATCTTGGTCTTAAGAAGAAGACCAACGCATGACGACAGATCAAATTATAATGGTGTATATTATGAGCTGAATGTCAAAGGATTGTAAACTCTGTACAAATTGTATTATATTATCAGGCAGTCAGCCTAAATGTATGTTTCATATCTACCATATTAGAAGTTTGATGTTTTGTACGATATACACGTATATATATACTTAATTTTTACACATACATTAAAGGAGTTAGCTACTTTCATAAATTAAGATGTTTTTTGGTGTATTTGTTTGTATGTGTATTGTACGTGTGGTTATTTTTGGAAGCGGGTTAATATGTAAAGTGCATATTGTGTGAATATGTTTTATATGCGTGCGCGTCCTCTGTGTGTGGCTGAGATTGTTGGTTCGGGTTAGTATGTAAAATGCATATTGTGTGAATATATTTTGTATGCGTGCACGTTCTCTGTGTGTGACTGAGATTGTTGATTGAGCAGGTGTGGACTGTATAGGTGAATGTGTTGTGCGTGTGCATGATACCGTGTGTTTGCGTAATCCTATGTGGGCGTATGTGAGTGCGTGTATAATTTGGCATAAGGTGCAGGATGATGCGCATAGTATATATTGGAGTATGGAGTGTGCAATAGTTAGAAATGAGAATGTAAGGGGAAAATCCAGCAAAATTGAAATGATGAGCCCAACAGTCTGAGCACAAAAAAAAAAAAAGAAAAAAAGATGTTTTTTCTAGAGTTTACTAGGCCGGATGAAATATGATCATGAGCAATCAGTATGGTAAATATGAGATTTGATAAAATGCCTCTCGTAGTCAACTAATCATGATCACTCAACTTCTTTTTGTAGGAGTCAATATTATATGTAGGAGAATTAAACTCTCGCGATGTCTGTTGCACATAAGTACAAAGAAATACATTATCACTTAAGCCGAAAAAAATCACACTTAAGTAGCAATAACACATAATAGTCAAAAACCCAATATATGTGATCAGTGATAAGAAACAGTACTTATAAGCATTTTTGGCAATTTATCCTGAAACAGCTATAGCCTTCCATATTTGACATCCCATAGATTGTTGCTTGTATATATATATAGTTTTAAAGGTCAACATTAGAAAAAACCTAAATGGTTATACATGAATTCATAATGAATAGAATTATTGACAAAAAAGTTTCATTTATTTTCACACTTTCTGGAGACCAATAAGGAGATTGATGATCATTTTAAGGGATTTGTTTGTGACATGAAAATCAAACATTTTTAATGAAATCTCAAAAGCAAATATAGATTTATTTTGAAAGTTATGAGGAATATTGATATTTGAGAAAGTCTTATATTATATGGATTGTATATCGATTGCCAATAGATATACATGTATTTATCATTTTACATGAAAACAACAAAAAGTTATATTACATGAAAACAACAAAAAGTTTTACTAATACGTTAAAATGCAATTGGTATACATTTTGTTAATCTACAATTACTTTGTATTGTTTAAATATTCTATGTAATACAAACATTTCACAGCTTGGTGCATACAAATGTATATATATATATATTACATGAAAACATTTGAAAAGGTTGAATCGTGAGCTGAATAATATATAAATAAGACAAGCTGGTTCAATAATAATTTAGCATTTTCATATATATTACGAGTGCGAGTAGCTACTGCAGTAAACCTTATCACAAAAATCCAGATTCTGTATATTGTCTCTGTCGGGGAAGGTACAGCACAAATGACCACCACGACAGATATGTGCCAGTTTTCTTAGTTTAAAAAAAATAAACGATCGAATTCCATCACGCCATCACGTAGGTCTACCGATTCATAGATTTGAAACACAGGGACTTCGATCAGTTATCGCAGTAATCCGAAGGGTTCTGGTGTTGATATCGCCTTAAAGCTGATTAAAGTCTGCATATAGTATATAGCAAGATCGTCAGAAAAACGGGACTATAATCGCAGTAGATATTGTGATTTTGTGGTCTGGCCAGGCATGAACAACTTATCGTAAACAGTTTCGTCCTAAATAAACAAACGCTTATTTCAGTGGGTCAACAAACAGATTTAAACTTTGTAAGCAACTTGCCTTTAATTCATAATGATAGATATTAATTTCTAGCGACAATCATCACACTTTGATGCTTCGTGTGAAGCCCGTGTCCACGTGCCTCCATTTTGACAGAGTGCTCGCTCACGTAAACAGACGGAACACGTGATCGCTAAATATCGGACCAAATCTCATAAAATCTCGTGAACAAACTACCAAGTTGTAAACAAAAGAAATGTTGTTAGCCAAAACCCGGAGGGCCCGGAGGATATTATGAAAATCGGGAACTTGTTTGCGCTTGGTTGTTATGTCGTCTTTATTCCTAGTAGTTAAACAAGTGTCCTCTGTAAAGTAACGTCAGAATATCGCAGTTATCTCCCTTCAATCAGTATTTTCGATATAGATTTGCAAAAATCGATGCAGGTGTAGATATTTACAAGACATTATTCTTATTGTTTATTCAAAATAGTTCCTGAAAATATTCACAACATTATCAGCATAGTTAATACATTTCTGTGCACATATACTTTGAATGACGGACTACAATGACGTGCCTCATACTTGGACTAATAAGCGAATCATTACCCCTAGTTACAGAAATTACCACCAGAGGTCTCAAATTCCGGGCTTCCGCCGAAGAGAAATTTATACTGAATATACCTTTTTTCATGTAATAGCACTTTATTTGTAGTCTTGATAGTTTTCATAAATGTATATATAGTTCAACTACATCATATATGAACCGAAAGAAACTACAAAATGAACTGTGAAAGGAAATATAACGAAAATGAAAGTGAGAGATTGTGACGTCACAACTCGTAGGTGATTGTAATATGGCAGGCGTAAACGCCTCCATAAAAAAATCTATAATCATAGTTTGATTATACCAAGAATACATTTTTATATTATATACCTGACAAGGTCGGGAAGGTCAGCCAGGTTGAGGTTTTCTTCCTGAACACGGTCTTCATACTTGCTCAAAATATTGCTAGGAAGAGCTTTATTTAATTGAGCTGTAAAAACATTATTATCATAATTATCAAGAGATAAATCTTTTACTCAGGTATTTAAACAAGAGGCCCAGAGAGCCTGAATTGCTCACCTAGATAATTCAGGAATTATGGAAAAATAATCTAATTTAACTCTTTCAGTACCATTGTTGAATATATATAGTGAACATAACAAGAGGCCCAGGGGCCTAAAAGGTCATCTGACTCTAAATTAAAACCCTTATATTATTGTAGTATGCATTCTCTGTAGCAAGTATATAGTGGCACTGTTAGCCATGGTGGCCATCTTGGATATTTGACCGACCCAATAAATAATAACACTTGGTCTGGACCATCTAAGGATAATTTCTGGTAAGTTAGAGCTGAATCCCAACGGTGGAATTCGAGAAGAAGTTTGAAATAGGTGTTGTTTAGGAAAACCATGATTGCGCATTCATGTTACAAAATGGCCGCCATTGCTGCTATGTCAAAGTTTTTACGAGGCTGAAAAAATAACAACACTTTGTTGGCCGTCCTTTCTTAACATCCTCACCAATTTCCAGCTCAATGGCACCAGTGGAACTGGAGAAGAAATTTAAAATGTGTTTTTTAAGATGGCGGATATGGCGGCCATCTTGGATTTCAGACCAATCTAAAAAATAACAACACTTGGTCGGGATCATCTCAGGCAAGTTTCAGCCCAACGGCACTGGTGGAACTTGAGAAGAAGTTTAAGATGTGTTTTTGAAGATGGTGGCTATGGTGGCCATCTTGGATTTCGGACCGACCCCAAAAATAACAACACTTGTTTGGGATAAAATCAGGATCATTTCAGGCAAGTTTCAGCTCAATAGCACTGGTGGAACTTGAGAAGTTTCAAATGCATTTTTCAAGATGGCGGCTATGGCGGCCATCTTGGATTTCGGACCGACCCGGAAAATAACAACACTTGGTCGGGATCATATCAGGATCGTTTCAGGCAAGTTTCAGCTCAATAGCACTGGTGGAACTTGAGAAGAAGTTTAAAATGTGTTTTTCAAGATGGCGGCTATGACGGCCATCTTGGATTACGGACCGACCCCAAAAATAACTACACTTGGTCGGGATCATATCAGGATCATTTCAGGCAAGTTTCAGCTCAATAGCACCGGTGAAACTTTTAGGCCCCTTTTGTCCCACATCAAGAGGGCTACATCCTTCGTTCATACAATATTAAATTTAATTTGGCTAATTATGCTCCAAACCAAATTTCATCAAAATCCAAACAGGCATTCAAGACTATTAGGTATTTGAAGATTTACCTAAATTTCTCATACTGGGCCCCACTTGGCTGTCCCCAGGGGAACTGCACCCTTCATTTATACAAAGTTTGATCTTGTTTGCCAAATAATGCTCCAAACAGAATTTCAAGACAAAAAGGGATTTAAAGGATTTAAAGGATTTAACACAATTCCCCTATTGGGCCCTATCCCCCGGCCCCAGGAGAGCCATACCCTCTGTTTATACAATGTTTGATCTCCTTTGCCCAATAATGACCCAGGCCAAATTTCACCAAAATACATTCAGTTGTTCAAGACTAGTAAGGATTTAAAGGATTAACTTCAATTTCTCCTATAGGACCCCGGCCCGCCAATCCAGCCCCACCCTTGGTTTATACAATATTTGGTCTCCTATGCCAAATAATGCTCCAGATCAAATTTCATCAAAATCTAAACAGGCATTCAGGACTAGTAGGTATTTAAAGGATTTACCTAAATTTCTATTTGGCCCCACCCAGCCGGCCCCAGGGGAGCTGCACCTTCCATTTATACAAAGTTTGATCTGATTTGCCAATCAATGCTCCAAACCAAATTTCATCAATATTCATTCTGGCATTCAAGACTAATGGATTTAAAGGATTTAACTCAATTCCCCTATTAGGCCCCCAGGGGAGCCACACCCACAGTTTATGAAACATTTGATCTAAATTGCCCAATAATGTTCCAGACCAAATTTCATCAAATCCATTTCGGCGTTCAGGACTAGTGGGGATTTAAAGGAAATGTTGACAGACGACGGACGCTGCACCATGGCATAACCTCACCTGCCCTTTGGGCCAGATGAGCTAATGAATATAAATCATTTATGATGAAACTATGCATATAATACATATCTGGAATGAAAATACTAATCTTTTATAAAATATTTATGTGATATATATTTTGATCCAAAAGGAGTATTAATATTGAAACATTTCTTATAAGCTTCACAAATCATGTTCTGTACCTCTGTCACCAGAGTCCAATTAGTGGCCATGGTGCATCCTAAATACTCCAGAGGACATTTTCACTCTCTATACCCCGCTGTAGATTTATTCTTACCAATCAAACTTACATCAAATCTCACAGTACATAGATCGTTATAGTACATTTTTGTACTTACCAACAGGATACGAGGCATCACAACCCTCCGTCATACATTTTAGGTCAGCCTACAACAGTCATAGTGTATCTGAAAGTTTGGTCATTTGTAACACCTTGCATAACATTTTTTGACACTTTACTCCTACTTCTGCAAAAACATTAACCTAACTTGTCTACTCCCAATTCTACAAAAACATTAACCTAACTTGTCTACTCCCAATTCTACAAAAACATTAACCTAACTTGTCTACTCCTAATTCTACAAAAACATTAACCTAACTTGTCTACTCCAAATTCTACAAAAACATTGACCTAACTTGTCTACTCCCAATTCTACAAAAACATTAACCTAACTTGTCTACTCCTAATTCTACAAAAACATTAACCTAACTTGTCTACTCCAAATTCTACAAAAACATTAACCTAACTTGTCTACTCCCAATTCTACAAAAACATTAACCTAACTTGTCTACTCCTAATTCTACAAAAACATTAACCTAACTTGTCTACTCCCAATTCTACAAAAACATTGACCTAACTTGTCTACTCCCAATTCTACAAAAACATTAACCTAACTTGTTTACTCCTAATTCTACAAAAACATTAACCTAACTTGTCTACTCCCAATTCTACAAAAACATTAACCTAAATTGTCTACTCCCAATTCTACAAAAACATTAACCTAACTTGTTTACTCCCAATTCTACAAAAACATTAACCTAACTTGGTAACTCCCAATTCTACAAAAACATTAACCTAACTTGTCTACTCCCAATTCTACAAAAACATTAACCTAACTTGTCTACTCCTAATTCTACAAAAACATTAACCTAACTTGTTTACTCCCAATTCTACAAAAACATTAACCTAACTTGGTAACTCCCAATTCTACAAAAACATTAACCTAACTTGTTTACTCCCAATTCTACAAAAGGATTAACCTAACTTGTTTACTCCCAATTCTACAAAAACATTTACCTAACTTGTTAACTCCCAATTCTACAAAAAGATTAACCTAACTTGTTTACTCCCAATTCTACAAAAAGATTAACCTAACTTGTTAACTCCCAATTCTACAAAAAGATTAACCTAACTTGTTTACTCCCAATTCTACAACAAGAGGCCCAAAGGGCCTTAACGGTCACCTGAGATTTGAAATATTTCGGCCAACTAAATTGACCCTTTTTGGCCCCACCCATCAGTCCTAATGGGGTCAGTCTATGAAGAGTATTTGATTCTAACATATAGTAGATAAGAAGATTTTTGAAATTTCAGTCAATTTGACCCTTTTTGGCCCCGCCCACCAGCCCCTGGGGGTCAACCAGGGCCAACATGTACATAACATCAAACTGTAATCCCATGCTGATAATTTGAACCAAGTAAGAATGAATTCCAATACAAATCCAACAAATAATAGTCAAAAATGTGATTTCCCTATATAAACTATAGTAAAGTTTACCCCCTCCCCAGGGGCAAACGTGAGACCCCAGGGTCATGAAATTCACAATTTTGGTAAAGCACCTTAAGACCCTTCCATCTATAAAGAGTATTTGATTCTACCATATCTGAGAGTAGGGAAGAAGATTTTTTAAATTTTAGTCAATTTGACCCCTTTTGGCCCCATCCACCAGCCCCTGGGGGTCAACCAGGGCCAACATGTACATAACATCAAAGTGTCATCCCATGCTGATAATTTGAACCAAGTTAGAATGAATTCCAATACAAATCCAACAAATAATAGTCAAAAATGTGATTTCCCTATATAAACTATAGTAAAGTTTACCCCCTCCCCAGGGGCAAACGTGAGACCCCAGGGTCATGAAATTCACCATTTTGGTAAAGCACCTTAAGACCCTTCAATCTATGAAGAGTATTTGATTCTACCATATCTGAGAGTACATGTAGAGAAGAAGATTTTTGAAATTTCAGTCAATTTGACCCTTTTTGGCCCCGTCCACCAGCCCCTGGGGGTCAACCAGGGCCAACATGTACATAACATCAAAGTGTCATCCCATGCTGATAATTTGAACCAAGTTAGAATGAATTCCAATACAAATCCAACAAATAATAGTCAAAAATGTGATTTCCCTATATAAACTATAGTAAAGTTTACCCCCTCCCCAGGGGCAAACGTGAGACCCCAGGGTCATGAAATTCACAATTTTGGTAAAGCACCTTAAGTCCCTTCCATCTATGAAGAGTATCTGATTCTACCATACTTGAGAGTAGAGAAGAAGATTTTTTAAATTTTAGTCAATTTGACCCTTTTTGGCCCCGCCCACCAGCCCCTGGGGGTCAATTAGGGCCAACATGTACATACCATCAAACTGTCATCCCATGCTGATAATTTGATACAAGTTAGAATGAATTCCAATACAAATCCAACAAATAATAGTCAAAAATGTGATTTCCCTATATAAACTATAGTAAAGTTTACCCCCTCCCCAGGGGCAAATGTGAGACCCCAGGGTCATGCAATTCACAATTTTGGTAAAGCACCACAAGACCCTTTCATCTATAAAGAGTGTTTGACTCCACCATATCTGAGAGTAGAGAAGAAGATTTTTGAAGTTTTAGTCAATTTGACCCTTTTTGGCCCCACCCCTCAGGCCCCTGGGGGGTGGGGACCATATAATTCACAATTTTGGTTGACCTTCAGCCATAGAAACTTTCTGCCAAATTTCATTGAATTTTGTTAAGTGGTTTTGGAGAAGAAGTCGAAAATGTAAAAAGTTTACGGACGCACGACGGACGACGGACGACGGACGACGCACGACGGACGAAGACGGACAAAAGGCGATTAGAATAGGTCACTTGAGGCTTCGTCTCAGGTGACCTAAAAAACATTAACCTAATTTGTTAACTCCCAATTCTACAAAAACATTAACCTAACTTGTTTACTCCCAATTCTACAAAAAGATTAACCTAACTTGTTTACTCCTAATTCTACAAAAAGATTAACCTAACTTGTTTACTCCCACTCCTAATAAACCTTTTAAATCCCTATTACTATCACAGTGTATCAGCATGTGAAATCTGACAAATTTTGACCTGGTTGGTTCTGAAATCACCTCCCGATATGGAAGTAATGAGGATGATTTCTATAGGGGAGATAAGTTAAGCCTGAGTATAACAGGCAATCTTCAATTTCCATTTCTCTGTATATACATGTACTGTATATACAATAAGTAATAACAAATGATATGTGCATAAATTGCAGTACAAATGACTAATTTACAGTCAGTGACAGTCAATAGAGGTTACAAAACATAGCTAATGTCTTTTCTAGTTTTGAAAAGTAACTGAATATGGGTGAAAAGGGGATGGTGACCTTGTTTGAATACAGATGTGTTTACGTACATATGTAAGTAGGTGTATTGACTTTAAAAGACCCCAATACTATTGTAGTATCCATACTTATCAGCAGTACAGTGGTACTGGAAACAATTTGGGTTATGCTATAAATTATTGTATATAGTGTATGCTGGCAATGGTGGTCATCTTGGATTTCTGAGCAACACGCAAAAAATAACACTTGATCAGAGCCATCTCAGAATCATTTCAGGCAACTTTGAGCTGAAACCCACTTATGGAATTTAAGAAGAAGTTGAAATGTATTTTTCAAAATGACTGTCACCTTGGATTTCAGACTGAAAAATAACAAGACTTGGCCAGGACAATCCCATTATCATTTTAGGAAAATTAGAGCTGAATCGCACTGGTGGAACTTGAAAAGTTTGGAAAACGTGTTGTTAAAGAAAACCATGATTGCACAATTGGGTTTCAAAATTGCCAACATAGCTGCCATGTCAAATTTTTACGAGGTTGAAAAATAACAACAATTTTTCAGCTTCCCTTCCTTATATCCCCTCTAATTTCCAGCATAATGGCACCAGTGGAACTGGATATTTTGAAGAAGTTTAAAATGTGTGTTTTAGGGGAGCCACACCCTCTGTTAACAAAACTTGGAATCTCCTTTGCCCAATAACACTTCAGACCAAATTTGATTCAGTTGCTAAAGACTAGTCATGATTTAAAAGAAAGTTTGAAGGATGTTCAATGGACGACAGATGCAAGTATGCTAAGTTGTAATGGGTTCAAAGTTGAAAATTTTATCCAATCATATATATATTCAACATTTTAATTTAGACAATGTTATAATGTGGTGTTTTCAAATTTTGGCGTTTTAATACCTTGCGCCAAATATATGTATCCACAGCCAAAATATCCAATTTATAATAACACATAGGCATACTATTGTAGTAGAAATATTCATACACAGAGAAAGAAACATCTTATTATATGGAGATCAATACGGTTCAACAAAAGACAACGAAAAGCTTAATGACCCAACAACATCTAGGGAAATGCATAAAGGGTCTAACAGAGTATAAGCTTCATCAGCCAAATTGAAAAGAGAATTTACCATATCACAAAGAAACACCTGCACTGACCACATGACCATAGTAACAGTGGATGAATAATGAAAAGACTGATAGCACAAAAAGATGATTTACCTTTCCAGCACCAAACACTGCCTCCTTTGCATATCGTTGTAGACAGTCCTCACAGAAAAGGTGCCCTTCATAACACTGTATCATGTTTTCAAATGGCACTTCACCGTAACAGCAACCACACTCAATCAGCTGTCCACTTTCCTCATATTCTGTCTCATTTAACATCAGCGCCAGCTGGTGGTCTGCTTCCTGTTACACATAAATCTATTCTCAATAAGAGGCCCAGAAGACCTGCATTACTCACCTGGATATTTCAGTAATCATAGCAAAATACTCTAATTTAAAACTTTATCCCCTATATAGCTATTTGACCCTACACATCCAGCCCCAGGTGAGCAACACTAACTGTTTAAACAATGTTGGAACTCCATTGCCCAATAATGCTCCAGACAAAATTTCATCAAAATTCACTCAATCACTCAGGACTAGTAGTGATTTAAAGGAATTACCTCTATTTTCCCTATTAGGCCGATCAAGCCGCTCTGGCCCCACAGCAGCCACTCCCTCTATTTATATAAAATTGATTCTCCTTTACTCAATTATGTTCCACAACAACGCTCATCAAAGTCTATGGAGGCATTCAGGACTAGTACCGATTTTTAATGTTGACGGACAACAGGCGCTGCACTATAATACAAGCTCACCAGTTCTTCAGACCAGGTGAGCTAAAAACTAGCCCAGTCACATCTCTGTAGGACTTAATTGTCTTGAAAAGTTCACCCTATCCTCCCTATCCTATGAGTATGCACAAAGCAATATGACTGGATGTAAAATGTGACCAGAGATTAAGTTTGACAAAAAGTTTTTTGTGACTAGCTATTTTGTCAGAATAGGTGTTAGGAGTAACTAGGTGTTTAGAGTGAGATTTCATGTGACAAAATGTTTTGCATGACAAGTTGCTACAATTAACTGGATATTTAGTCTGAGTAGATGTTAAGAGTGCTAACTTTAAATGTTAATAGTGACGAAGAATTTATTGTGTGACAATTGAAAAATGTTAAATGTGACTGGATCAGACTATAAGTTGAGGGTCAGTGTGGTATATCAAATATACATCGTACATCATACACTGTATGTCATACACCATATATCATACACCGTATATCATACACTGTATATCATATCATACACTGTATATCATACACCATATAACATACACTGTATATCATACACTGTATATCATACACTGTATATCATACACCATATATCATACACTGTATATCATACACCATATATACATACACTGTATGTCATATGCCATATATCATACACCATATATCATACACCATATATACACGTACATTGTATATCATACACCGATATCATACACCATATAACATACACTGTATGTCATACGCCATATATCATACACCATATAACATACACTGTATGTCATACGTCATATATCATACACCATATAACATACACTGTATGTCATACGTCATATATCATACACCATATAACATACACTGTATATAATACACCATATATCATACACCATATATACATGTACATTGTATATCATACACCGATATCATACACCATATAACATACACTGTATGTCATACGCCATATATCATACACCATATAACATACACTGTATGTCATACGTCATATATCATACACCATATAACATACACTGTATGTCATACGTCATATATCATACACCATATATCATACACCGTATATCATACACCATATATCATACACCGTATGATATACACCGTATATCATACACCATATATCATACACGGTATATCATACACCATATATCATACACTGTATATCATACACCGATATCATACACCGTATATCATACACCGTATATCATACACCATATATCATACACTGTATATCATACACCGATATCATACACCATATATCATACACCATATATCATACACTGTATATCATACACTGTATATCATACACCGTATATCATACACCATATATCATACACCATATATCATACACCATATATCATACACCATGTATCATACACCATCTATCATACACTGTATATCATACACCAATATCATACACCGTATATCATACACCATATATCATACACCATATATCATACACTGTATATCATACACCATATATCATACACCGATATCATACACCATATATCATACACTGTATATCATACACCATGTATCATACACCATATATCATACACCATATATACACCGTATATCATACACTGTATATCATACACCGATATCATACACCATATATCATACACCGTATATCATACACCATATATCATACACCATCTATCATACACTGTATATCATACACCATGTATCATACACCATATATCATACACTGTATATCATACACTGTATATCATACACCATCTATCATACACCATATATCATACACCAATATCATACACTGTATATCATACACCATGTATCATACACCATCTATCATACACTGTATATCATACACTGTATATCATACACCATATATCATACACTGTATATCATACACCATATATACACTGTATATCATACACCATATATACACTGTATATCATACACCATATATCATACACCGTATATCATACACCATATATCATACACCATCTATCATACACTGTATATCATACACCATATATCATACACCATGTATCATACACCATATATCATACACCATATATCATACACCGTATATCATACACTGTATATCATACACCATATATCATACACCATATATCATACACCATATATCATACACCATATATCATACACTGTATATCATACACCGATATCATACACCATATATCATACACCATCTATCATACACTGTATATCATACACCATATATCATACACCATGTATCATACACCATATATCATACACTGTATATCATACACTGTATATCATACACCATCTATCATACACCAATATCATACACTGTATATCATACACCATATATCATACACTGTATATCATACACCATATATACACCATATATCATACACCATATATACACTGTATATCATACACCATATATCATACACCATATATACACCGTATATCATACACCATATATCATACACCATCTATACACTGTATATCATACACCATATATACACTGTATATCATACACCATATATCATACACCGTATATCACACACCATATATCATACACCATCTATCATACACTGTATATCATACACCATGTATCATACACCATATATCATACACCATATATCATACACCGTATATCATACACTGTATATCATACACTGTATATCATACACCATCTATCATACACCATATATCATACACCGATATATCATACACTGTATATCATACACCATATATCATACACCATATATCATACACTGTATATCATACACCATATATCATACACCGTATATCATACACCATATATCATACACCGTATATCATACACCATTATCAGACACCCGTTATATCATACACCACCTATCATACACCAGTATATCATATACCATATATCATACACCATATATCATACACCAGTCTATCAATACACCATATAATCATACACCATATATCATACACTGGTATATCATACACCACTATCATACACCATTATATCATACACCAAAATCATACACCGTATATCATACCATATACATACACCAAATCATACAAAGTATATCATACACCATATATCATACACCAATAAACATACAATATATATAACGTTACAAAAATATACACCCATTATCATACACCATTTAAACAACACCCATAAAACTCATTTAACACCCGTATATCATACAACCCTATATAACCCTAATCATACACCATTTTCATAACACCATGATATCAAAACACCCCATTCATCAACACCATAATATAACAAAAAACCGTATATCATACACCTATTTTCATACACCATATATCATAAACCTGTATTCATACACTAATCCCTACACCATAAACACCGTATATCATACACCGTATATCATAACACCAAATCATCACCGTATTCATACACCGTTTTATCTATTGACACCTATATCATTTTAACCACCATATATCATACACCGTATATCATCACCTATATCCCATTAACACCATATACCCATATCATACACTGTATATCATACACCTATATCTATACCACAATTACTACACCATATATCATACACCTGTAAACATACCTAGATAACCATACCCATTATATACACCGATATCATACAACCCATTTAATACCTTATATTCATTTCACAATATCATACACCATATCATACACCGTATATCATAACCCCTATATCCTACACCAATACATACAACGTATATCATACCCCATATATCAACACCTATATCATACACTAATCATACACCTATATCAATACACCATAATATACCGTATTCATTAACCAATATATACACGTATCAAAACCCCAAAAATCATACACCGTATCATACACCTAATCATACCAATATATACACCTATATCATACACCATATCATCATACACCGTATATCATACACCGTATTCATACACCGTATTCATACCCAATATCATACACCGTATATCATACACGTATCTACACCGTTTTAAATACAACCATATTTTCATACACCCTATATCATACACTGTATAAACATACACCATATATTCATAACCCTAATCATAACACCAATATCATACTGTATATCATACACTGTATATCATAACCAATATCATACACCGTTATCATAACCATATATCAACCATACACTATATCAACACCAATATCAACCGTATATCATAAAACCATATATATACACCATATATCCTACCCGTAATTATACCCATATATATACACCATTATCATACCGTATTTCATACCCCCTTTTATCATACACCATATATCAACACCAATACATACACGTATATTCATACACCCGTATATTATACACCCTTTTATCCTACACCAATATCATACACCATTATACCAAGGTGGTTTTTAAAACCTCGATGCCCAGAACATACACCATAATCATCCCATACATACACCAGTATGTCAACGTACAACACCTTACAACACCGAATCAACAAAAATACATACACGGATATCATCACCAATACTCAATTTTCATACCCAAATATCTAACTGGGTTATCTAATGGAGGGTTCAACACTGGGTATGACAGACCATAAAGAGGAACCGAGAAAACACATTATTTCACGTGGATTTTCTTACACCATTGGAAAAACAATTAGCTGAAACCATAATACACCAAGACTAGCCATATATAACCATATTATGGATACAAAATGGATCACTTACAATAATCAATTATATACACTGATACATACATTTTATATATCACGTAATCATTTCACCTGTTCATACCTGTATTTTTCAAAAACCATTTTTATATAACATATTCTATACCACTATTTTTTACACCATAAACCGTATGTTATACACCTAAAACACATTTTATACACCGGAGAACAAGGATCTTATACACCGAAAGAACCGTAGTTAAAACACTGAAATACTGATTGTTTTCTTACCCCAAATCGAAATGTTTTTCTTTGGGGAACCGATTTTAACTTTGAAGGTAATGGATCTAACCAACTAAACTGAGGTGAAGTCTGGATTTTAGATTTTTACTGGAAAATGGATGCTTTAATCTGAAAAAAAATGTATATTCTGAGAACATTAAACTTCCAATTTGTAGCCATATTTGTTGATTTATTGGTAGATGGTGATTTGATGGAATATCAAATGTAATGGGCGCTTAATAAGGTCAAATTATTATTTCATCATGGATTATTCATTGTTGTATTTCATTTCAGGTCAGTGGTATTACTATGGATGTTTACTACGAGGGAGACGTGTGTTTTACTTACTGAGAAACAGTTAACTACTGAAGAGACGGTGTGTTTAAACTTACTGGAGGAGCGGTGAGGTTTAACTTATGAGAGAGCAGCGATGTTATTATTCTTATGAGAGAGCATGATGTTTATACTTATGAAAATTTTATCTCTAGAGAAGGTTGTTAACTACTGAGAAAATATTTTAATTCTAGAAAAGTTTTAAAAGGATAACGATTATCCCTTCTAAGAGATTAATTGTTTATACTAGAGACATTTATACTTAGGGAGACCTTTTGTTTTTTATAGGGCTTTTTATACTACTGGAGACCTGTGTTTTTGGAGCAATATTATGGGAGGCCACTATGTAAGACGCTTTTAGATAATAAACATTTCCAATAAAAACAGTTAAAGTGGTTAATATTTTTACATGCCCCATGTTGAGTAAATTTTTATGAAATAGACAATTGGTTTTCAATTCAATCAAATGTAACTAGCGTCATTTTTTAATTTTTTTTTTTTTTTTTTTTTTTTTAAAAAAAAAAAAAAAAAAAAAAAAAAAAGGGGGGAAAAAAAAAGATGGGTTTTTTTTCAAATTTAAAAGTAAACCCAGGTGTACAATATAGTATCAAAGTTTTTTTGGTTTTCAATTTTTTAGTTTAACATAAAGGGGTTACAATTATTAAAAATAAAGGGGGTGGTAAAATTTAAAAAAAATTTTAAAAAAGAAAAAAAAGGGGGTGCGAGAGCCAGTGCACTGTTTAACTTACTGAGAGAGACGTGATGTCTATACTACTGAACGAGACGACTGTGATGTTTATACTTACGAGAGACGTGTGCGCCCCGTGTTATACTTACTTGACCGCCAGCGACGGTTGCTGTTTATCCTTCCTGAGAGACGAACGTGATGTTTTATGACCCCTTCTGCGAGAGGACAGTGGGTTTATACTTACTGAGAGAGAGACGTGCCCCGCTTGATCGCGTCCAGCTCCACCTATGTCAGCCGGCATTTTCCGCTACACTGCCCTTCTTGTTAGATCCCCTAAAAAAAAATAGGCTGGACCGTTGGCTTGTAATATTTTCATACCATCGCCCTTGGCATCAGTCTTGATACTGACGCTCCGCCTTTTGTTGGTTTATGAAAAATTAGCATCTCAAGTGCTCTTCTTACTATCAACCTACAAACTAAGCACCCATCTCAGTTCTGTCACATTTTGATGACCCACCGCCTCTTCCGTGACTCTATTGTTAACGGTTGGAGGGTCCCCTTGATGCCGGGCCCAAACCACATTCTCAGGCAATGTGACACTACCAGCTACATGCTATTTAGTTTGTCCCATTTCTCCCCATAATTCTCGCGGCATTTCTCATATATAGATTCGACAATCGCGATCATTTTTTCTCTCAGAGAAAGTTTTGGAATTGTGGGTTTAAAAGGGACAATTAACAGACCCTGCAGAAAAAACTCCGTACATTCTACTTTCCATCTACCTATCCTTCAACAACTCAACTGTTTAATAAGAATATAAACTCCCAACAATTATCAACATCGATAGATTGATTCATGCATCCTTACATTTAGGCCATGCTCCCGTTCATAACGATTCTTATTTTTTGTTGGTAGTCCATTACGCACCTGATATTTGACTTGTTTTACCGAATCTCCCTACATGACTTGTCCTTTTGATCGTCCCTTCGGTTGTTCAGATCATCACCTGATGAGAACCTGTGTGCACAGGGCCATAATGGCATCCCCCCCCCGCCTACCAGGCAACACCACCAACTGTACCGCCCGCCCGTTGTGTACTTTGTGAAATGTATGAATTATTAAATTTCCGGAGGCCGGAGGTGTAAACACCATGTAAAAGGGCCCTTGCAGACGCGTCATATTCCAAAGTCGCCCGACCTCAGAGAGCACAGAGTGCCCGGTTAAGACGTCACGACAGAACAGACGCTCCCCATCCTCTCTCCTCCGGACTAACAGACGAGTGTACCAATTCATGCCTAGTACCTTACAGAGTGGTACTTCCTTTATTATCGTTATCATTCGCCGTTTTCTCTCGTACCATATTTACAAGCAGGGCTACTCCCTTACGTCCGAGGCTACCCACCCTCATCGTACCAAGACCCTTCCTTTGTATCACTCCAGTAAAGCCAGCTCCCCCCCCCCCGGTAACGTATCTCCTCCCAGTACAGCGGACCCTTCCGAGACCCGAATACTATCTGTCACCCGAGTCGCGTTCAATAGCCAGCTACCCAGACCGTCCGGTACCATACAGTAACGCACGTGGTAATATAGTACAGAGTGGTACATCTAGTACAGCGTGGTACATATAGTACAGAGTCCCCTCCCCTCCCCCCCTCCCCCGTCGCCACCACCTCCATACTGGTACCCAAGGTGCTAACACTATAGTACATCAACAAGCCCCTCCTCGGCTATACCATATCTAGTACAGAGTCCGGTACATGTATAGACAGAGTGTACATATAGTACCCACGCGTGTACATATAGTCCAGCGTTGAGAGACGGGACATATCGTACAGCGTTGTACCTAGCGTACCCAGGGTACCTCTCGTCCCGGTACCCGTCCCATACGTACAACGCCCTCGGTCAACCTTATCTAGTCCGCCACCGCTTGTGTCTGCTACTCTAGTCCCGAGTGGCCCCCCGGTACCTACTAGTCTAGACCCCCCCGTTTACCCATACCCAGCACCGCGTGGTCCCTTACCCGTACCCGTTGTTCATATAGTACAAGGCCCCCCCGGTACAGATAGTAACATACAGTACAGAGTGGTACATAATGTACGAGTGGTACCGAGTAGAGTGGTACATAAGGACAGAGTGGTACATAGTACAGATTGTACTAAAGTACAGAGTGGTACATACAATACATGAGTGGTACACATAGCATAGAGTGGTACATACAGTACAGAGTGGTACATACATATGTACAGTACAGAATGGTACATATAGTACAGAGTGGTACATAGAGTACAGAGTGGTACATACAGTACAGAGTGGTACATACAGTACAGAGTGGTACATATAGTACAGAGTGGTACATATAGTACAGAGTGGTACATAGAGTACAGAGTGGTACATACAGTACAGAGTGGTACATATAGTACAGAGTGGTACATACAGTACAGAGTGGGTACATATAGTACAGAGTGGTACATATAGTACAGAGTGGTACATATAGTACAGAGTGGTACATATAGTACAGAGTGGGTACATATAGTACAGAGTTGTACATATAGTACAGAGTGTACATACAGTACAGAGTTGTACATATAGTACAGAGTGGTACATATAGTACAGAGTGGTACATATAGGACAGAGTGGTACATACAGTACAGAGTGGTACATACAGTACAGAGTGGTACACATAGCATAGAGTGGTACATACAGTACAGAGTGGTACATACAGTACAGAATGGTACATATAGTACAGAGTGGTACATATAGTACAGGGTGGTACATATAGTACAGAGTGGTACATATAGTACAGAGTGGTAAATATAGTACAGAGTGGTACATACAGTACAGAGTGGTACATATAGTACAGAGTGGTACATATAGTACAGAGTGGTACATATAGTACAGAGTGGTACATATAGTACAAAGGGTACATATAGTACAGAGTGGTACATATAGTACAGAGTGTACATATAGTACAGAGTGTACATATAGTACAGAGTGGTACATATAGTACAGAGTGGTACATATAGGACAGAGTGGTACATACAGTACAGAGTGGTACATACAGTACAGAGTGGTACATACAGTACAGAGTGGTACACATAGCATAGAGTGGTACATACAGTACAGAGTGGTACATACATATGTACAGTACAGAATGGTACATATAGTACAGAGTGGTACATATAGTACAGAGTGGTACATAGAGTACAGAGTGGTACATACAGTACAGAGTGGTACATACAGTACAGAGTGGTACATATAGTACAGAGTGGTACATAGAGTACAGAGTGGTACATACAGTACAGAGTGGGTACATATAGTACAGAGTGGTACATATAGTACAGAGTGGTACATATAGTACAGAGTGGTACATATAGTACAGAGTTGTACATATAGTACAGAGTGTACATACAGTACAGAGTTGTACATATAGTACAGAGTGGTACATATAGTACAGAGTGGTACATATAGGACAGAGTGGTACATACAGTACAGAGTGGTACATACAGTACAGAGTGGTACATACAGTACAGAGTGGTACATACAGTACAGAGTGGTACACATAGCATAGAGTGGTACATACAGTACAGAGTGGTACATACAGTACAGAATGGTACATATAGTACAGAGTGGTACATATAGTACAGAGTGGTACATAGAGTACAGAGTGGTACATACAGTACAGAGTGGTACATATAGTACAGAGTGGTACATAGAGTACAGAGTGGTACATACAGTACAGAGTGGGTACATATAGTACAGAGTGGTACATATAGTACAGAGTGGTACATATAGTACAGAGTGGTACATAGAGTACAGAGTATACATATAGTACAGAGTGGTACATATAGTACAGAGTGGTACATACAGTACAGAGTGGTACATACAGTACAGAGTGGTACATATAGTACAGAGTGGTATATATAGTACAGTGTGGTACATACAGTACAGAGTGGTACATATAGTACAGTGTGGTACATATAGTACAGGGTGGTACATATAGTACAGAGTGGTACATATAGTACAAAGTGGTACATACAGTACAGAGTGGTACATACAGTACAGAGTGGTACATATAGTACAGAGGTACATATAGTAGAGAGTGGGTACATATAGTACAGAGTGTACATATAGTACAGAGTGGTACATATAGTACAGAGTGGTACATATAGTACAGAGTGGTACATATAGTACAAAGGGTACATATAGTACAGAGTGGTACATATAGTACAGAGTGGTACATATAGTACAGAGTGGTACATATAGGACAGAGTGGTACATACAGTACAGAGTGGTACATATAGTACAGAGTGGGTACATATAGTACAGAGTGGTACATATAGTACAGAGTAACATATCTGTACTATATGTACCACTCTGTACTATGGATATATATGAGAAAATGTTACTTACCAATATTGACTGATACTTAACAACATAGACTGATATTTACCCAAATACACTTACCCAAATAAACTGACACTTACCCAAATAAACTGATACTTACCCAAATAAACTGACACTTACCCAAATAAACTGACACTTACCCAAATAAACTTACACTTACCCAAATAAACTTACACTTACCCAAATAAACTGATGCATGAGCAGCTTCTCTGTCTGACCATAGTATACATTAGCCCTTCTCTCGTTCTTCTTGTAATTCTCATAATAGTCGACATCATCAATTACCTGTTAACAGTGACGAGTCATGATATTTTGTACTGGATACAAAAAGACAATCAGTAAACCTATAACACCACGTCCTGTGGATAAATGTATATATATATTTTGTATTGCATAATATCAAATAATCATGTGTATTTTCATTCTTGGTTCGAAGCTTTGAAATTTACCATGGGTACAAACTTTTGTGGTTAGTCTATGTAACAACAATACAGTGGACTCTTTCTAAACTTGACTCCATTGGTCGCTTTTTAGAATTTCAGATTGTATAGAGTTTTTTTTTTTATATGATTCATTAAATGTACAATATGATTAATAAAGTTGTGTTACATATGTAATTAACGTAAACACATAATCTTTAAACCACATTTAATTAAATTTACACAAACGGTTTATTTTATAATCATCCAAAACAGATACATTTTTTTCAAAGATGTTAAATTCAAAATGGCTATTGAATGATCATCGCATCATTATACTGTAAACTAGAAGAACATCACCAATTAACAGCTGTATGTTATGGTGGTCCAAACCAAATGTAAGGTAAGTCTACAAGTCTAGGAGGAGTTGTCTGGACTATAAAAACCTGTTAATAGTGACCAGTTACCATGGCAACAACAAACATTTCAATTTAACTAGGAAAGATTGTATTTATTTAAAGGGGCATAGCTCTTTAAAAGGGGTGAAAATGCAAAATCATTTCAGGTGATACAACTTCATATTGTCCCGGCCATTCCTAGCTGGTCTGTTCCAAGACAAATTTGTGTATATTTTATATAAATGGAGCACACTGTTACTCCCTGAAAAGAGAAAAATATGCAAAATCCACATTGTATTGGCCAGTGCCACAAATTTTGAAGAAAATCAGTTGTAAACTGAGCGAATTATGCATAGACGGACAAAATTGAATTTAGAAAAGGGCTTGAAATGCAAAATTATTACAGGGAGCACAACTGCATACTTTACCAGTCATTCCCATTGAAAACTAAGCAAATACATAGCCAGAAAATGGGAATAACTCTTTGAAAATGGGTAAAAATGCAAAATCTTTTCAGAGGGCATGTACATTGTACTGGACATTTCCACAAAATTTTGAAAAGATCTGTTGAAAAATGAGTGAATGCATAGCCAGACAAAGACGGACGAGCTGATTTCATTATAACCCCGCCCCGCCCCCCCCCCCCCCCCCCCCCCCCCCCCCCAAAACTTTGAGGCCATGACCAATGACCATAGCCAAAGCACAAAGGGCCTGTATTGCTCACCTAGTTCATTTGATCAAACATCAAAATAATGTTCATGTTCAATTCATTAATAGCTTTATTTCTTAATGTCTAACAATGCTTTATATGTTTATGGGCATGAGGATCTCAACTGCTTCAAAGACACAACGTCCAGGCTCAACATGATCATGATTGTGATTAAAGAAACTAAGTCCCTTGGAGGAAGCCCAAAGATTATTGAAACCTCTTTTCCAAAAATTTGAACCTTCAAAAAGGGAACAAGAAAAGGGCCCGTTAGGGAAAACCCGGGGGTAAATAAATGTTTTATTTGGAGGTTCCAATC